>NC_081414.1:345121630-345361630 GCF_030272615.1 Cryptomeria japonica
ATCTCCAAAAGATTCTAGTTGCTAATCTTTCTTGATCATTAATATGTGTAGGCTTATTCTTTTGGGATTGAGGACAAGAGTTATTATTAGAAGGAGAAGAATTGTCATCTATGATTTTAACTTTGCTAGTATCAATAAGTTATTTAATTGAATTTTGAAAATTGGGACAATCATCGACATGGTGATCATGTGTTTGATGAAATGAACAAAAAGGACATTTTGAAGAAGAAGAACTTTTAGCTGCACAAATAGCTTTTTGTCTTGCAAGATGATCTTTAAAGTCTTGAATCCTAAGGAGGTCATCCATAGGAGATTTATTATTGTTTCCTAGGACTTTTGTAGTGACTTTTATAGGAAGGTTTATAGGGACTCAAATTCCTTGTTCAAAGTTTCCAAGTCCTTGTCCTCTAAAACCTTATTTTGATATTATGTTAAAGCCACTTCTATAAGATTCTTTTAATTGATAAGGTAGGAGAACATTATAATAAATTTCTTTGAAATTTGTAGTGTAAGGATGGTTAGAAGGAATAAAAGGATTAGTAGATGAAGAAGGAATATCGTGTGGAAGAGGATTTTCCTTTCTTTTATCATTCGTATACTCTTTGGTAGATGGGGAAGGGAGATCCTTATCAACCAAGGCCTCATCTTTGCTTAGTGTTATATGGGGAGAGAGATCATGAATAAAATGCATAACATTATCTTCTCTACAAATTTTTTGATGTTTAAGATAAGCTCTTGGAGAGTAAGGAGGGTCTAGAGAGATAGAAACATTAATGTTTTGATCTTGCCCCCCTTGCACAAGGGTATGTGTATGAGAAGAAGATGGGGCCATGTTTCTATTTAATGCTTTCTCTCCATTGGAGAGATCATTGATAGGAGTATTGGCTCTTACTTCATTCACATTAGATACCCTAGGAGAGGTACAAGTATTAAGTATTTCATTAACATCTCTAGGATTCAGATCTACATAAATAATGCATTTTCCTAAAAATATCACCATGAAACAACACATGATAAATTCAAGCTTTAAGATCTAATTGATGAAAAGGAAGAAACCTAGAAATCCTTAAAAAACAATATGTCCAAGTGCTATGAATGAAGAGAAGTAATATGAAATGAAAGAAGCCATTTTTTGACACATGATTATAATAAATGTATGTAAAAAGAAATGTAATCATATGTGAAATAGAAAATAAATCCAATCCATTGATTGCCATGATGAATATTAGTAATTCACAAATTTGATTGATTGATTTTAAAGTTAGGGCCTTGTGAAAATAACCTCTTAATTTTAAAATTAAAATTGCTCAAATGTTGGAATTCAGATTTGTTTTCGACCTTAGGATGACCAAAAGTGAATAAAATTTCACAAATCTCTAGAATTGGATAGTAAAATACAATCAAAACAGGCTCCCGAAATTTTAGGAAAAAGTCTAGGACCGGGTAGTATACTACCTAGTCCGACCAGATTTTCGCCAAATTTTCTATAAAGCAAGATATTGTGATTTTAAATCAAATTCCAGAAGGATATAGGAATTAGTGATATCTAGATATGCAAAATCAAGCCTTGAAGGTCGAAATAGGACACACTTAGGATGTTCAATAAGATGATTAATTGAAAGAATGAAACAAAATAGGGCACGCTTAAGGTTAAGGGCCAACTTCTATGATGTTTAGAAGTACAACAAGAAGCCTTAGATTTAAATGACTCAATTAAATGCTTAAAGGAAAATTGGAAATTGCACAAGGTGACTTTAAATTTACAAAATAGGGTTTGTTGCATTAACCGCTTAATTTAAATTTGAAATTAAAATTCAATCCTAAATTGCAATTCTGAAATTGAATTTAAATTAACAATGAAATTTAAAGAGGGGAATTCAAAATTTAAAGTACCCACAAGGTCAATTTTAATTTTTTTGAAAATTAGGGTTTTTAAAATTAACCACTCAATTTTAAAATTTAATTGTGAAATTTGACTTGTAGATGAAAATTTGAATTTTGAAATTGAAAGAGTGCTCAGATTTGAAACAATTAACCCAAATTATGCAATTCACAAGCTTAATTTTGAATTTTAAAAATTAGAGTTTATGTGAAACTATCCTCTAAATTTTTAAAATTTGCAAGGAAACCAAACTTGTAAATAAAAATTTGAATTTTAAATTTCATGTATGTATGTATATATGAAACTTGTATGTATGTATATAAATGTATAAATATGTGTGTATGTATGTATATATATGTATGTGTGTGTGTGTGTGTGTGTGTGTGTGTGTGTGTGTGTGTGTGCGCGCGCGCGCGCAGCGCGCGCGCATGCATGTACACACACACACACACACATGCTATAAGTAGGAGAGATTATGCCTTTTTCTCTTAATGTCAAAGGTGAGTGAAGACTTGTATATAAAAGTATGTTGTGATCAATGACAAAGGGGGAGATTTTCGACAATAGGTGTAATATGTTATCATTTATGTTAACCTAAATGTATTGTAATTGATGTTATCTTGTTGAAAATTTTACATCCTATCATACTTGTATAGAGTTGATTGATATTGTTGAATAGGCTAAGAAATGGTTAGAGATATATTGGTAAGATAGTGGAAGATTTGAGAGAGATGGTTTGATAGGGATGTTGATCTACATGTGAATGATGACGAAGACATAAATGATTGTTAGCTCTTTTGTACTCAAGTGTTATGCAAATGAGGAAATAGATGTTTGATGATGTGACTCAACATAATATGGTGATACTATGTAAATTCAATGCTTCACATGCACTGAAGGTTCAATATTATTGTCTAAGTCATCTGCAGTGATTTCTCTAAGGCAAAGTATCTATGTGTTTTGGTTTGCAATTCTCTACACACCAAGATTTATTCTTGCAGCTTTCGAAATAGGTTGATATAGTTATAAATATTCTATTTATTTATTGTTAGGTGATGTCTACCTAAGCTATAAAAGATATAAGTCTCTATGTACTAGACAATGTTGTGACAGTGTTGTACGATCATCAATCTATTGAAATCCTTCATATTATTCTAGTTGGATAGTTTTTGTGATTCAAATCTGGGAATATGTTTAGGAAGGTATAAGGGTTTGACAATGTGAATTTAAATTGTTTTGGTGATCCTTAATGCAATATTCATTACATTAAAGTGTACTAATTAGATTGGTTTTCCTTGTTTCTATCAGTTTAGTGGCTTTGCTTGTTTCCACTAGCACTTAATGATTAGTTATTTCAAAAGATGGTTGTAGAGATGTTGTACATGGTTTGCATTGATTTTATTTTGATCCACATTTTATTTATTTTCTCCTTAGTGGTGTAAAGGTAGATAGTTAATAGTTTTTATAGTATCGATGTTGTTTGGGTCGACGACATTGGTTCCTTCATTTGCAGTTGATCCTAACCTATGTTATTTTCTTTTAAGGATGTGTTCGAGTTTAGTTATGATTTGGGTTGATCCATAACCTATTTTTGAAAGGTCTTTTTGGAGCTGACCTAATTAATGTTTTGAGGTGTTTTTGAGGGTATTTATAGATTAAAAAAGCATTTGTGAAAGACAATTAACTATGCAAGAAAGATGTTAGTCAAGTATGAAGTGTTTGAAGTCAGTTTGATGGAATAATTGTGCTTCAAAGGGACCACAACATCAACATATGGTAGATGCTTCTCTTATAATAGTTGAGTTCATGTTTTTCTCATTCAATATTTCATGTATCCTACTAGCAGATAGTGTGTCTTCTTAGTAGGTCCATATTTATTTGTATCTTACTCAATAATTCCTTTAGGGATAAGTGAGCTTCCTTAGATAGTGAACCTTAAAAAAAACGTTGTAAATTGTTCATATTATATTGTGAGATAGCTCTCATTGTGGTTTTTTTTCTCACTAGGTTTTCTACGAAAAAATCTTGGTGTTCTTGTGTGATGCATGATTTGTTTTACTTGTTCCTTTTGGTAGATTTGATTTAAAGCTTAATTTGGAAATGGATGATTAAGTTTATGTTAATGTTGATTCACCCTCCCTCTCAGCATATGGGTGTGTTCAACACAAGCCATAATGCAAGTGCATTATGGTTTAGTAGTGACCAAACCTAGGCTTGGTCACTACCAAGCCATAAAGTGAGTGTGTTATAAGGAACTTGTGTTATGTATTGAATGGGATCAAAAAGTAGAGTGGCCACCTTTTGGTACCCTCTCTTGGTGCACATACCCTATATTGAGATTTATGGGATGTTGTTGATGAGAATTTTTTTAGGCCTATATATCCTACTTTGGTTTTTGAATATTATGTTATGGACTATAAAGCCAACTATATAATTAGATTGTGCTCAGTATACTTTATTTTAATTAATGTAAATGAAGAAAAGAAGCCACAAAAAACCTTGCATAATGTTTTCTTGAAGAAGAAATTGTTTTCCTTGAATAGAAGAGGGTGGATGAATTGCAGACCACTTGGAAGCATTCAATATGTTATTATCTCAATTTGCATTTGTTGGTGTGAAGATAGATAAGGAAGTAAATGTTTGATCTTTATTTATTCTTTTCTTGATTGTTGTGATTCTCTTATTATGGCTATTGGGAGTACTTTTGTTATCTTGAATTCTAATGATGTTGTGGGTTCCTTACTTTATAAAGAGATAAAGAGGAACATATCCATCAGTACTAAAGAGGCTCTAAATGTTCATGGAAGGCCTAAGGAAAAAGACAATAAGAATGCAAAGCATCATAAATCCAAGTGCAAGGGGAGATCTACTTATCTTAGAAAGTACAAAGCTATTTGTTGTAATTGTAAGAAGCCTCATCATTTTTGTAAGGAGTGAAAATAAGAAAAAGAAGAGATTTGAGTATGATTCTGAATTTGAGAAGGAATATGGTGACACATTGATTGCAACTTCGACAACTTATGTAGGTAATGATACATGGTTAATTGATTCAAGTGCATATTTCTATATGACCTTTAATAGAGATTGATTTTTGGAATATGAAGAATTTGATGGAGGTATGATGTACCTAGGTGATGATTCTCATTTCAATATTGTTGGCTATGATAAATTTAGAATCTAATTTCCTAATGGTATAATTACAAATATTAATGGTGTGTTGAATATCCCTAAATTAGCACAAAATCTATTATTTGTGAGAAAACTAATAGATGTGGGTGCACAGGTAGTGTTTTATAATGCAAGATGCAAGATGGTTAGAGGTGTTATGGTGAGTGCGAGAGGTATCAATTTGGCACATTATATAAACTTGATGCAAACACTATTGAATGTGCTTATACTTCTATATAAGCAATTTTGTGACTACTTTATTAGAAGAGGTGATGGTTTTGCCTTCAGTAGATGGGCATGGCTTCTAGGTACCAACAAGTGTACTTCCTTCTAAATAAGGGTTACTTAGAGTGAAGTCTATGTTATGACATCGAATACTTGGCAACAATGGAAAAAAGGGTCTAAAGACCTTGAAAAATATAAACCTTGTTGAAAGTTTGACTGATTATAATCTTGCTTTTGATTTCTGTGAGCACTGCATTTATTGAAATCAAAATTATATTGTTTTACTCAAGTTCTAATAAATCTTATGGTGTGTTGGTTCTCAATCAATCTAATGTGTTTGATCTTGTAAATGTCCTTTCCATTGCAAAATCCACATATCATGTTTCATTTATTGATGATTATAGTAGAAAGAAATGGGCAAATTTTCTAAATAGTAATCCTAAGTTTTCATTCAATTTAAAAAATTTAAAACAATGGTTGAGTTGTAATTTGTAAATAAAATAAAACGTTTAACAACTATTTTGCTAATTATTTTGATATATTTTGTAAAGATTATGAAATTCATAGATACAAGATAATTTTGTATTCTCCACAACAAAATGGAGTTGGAGAAAGAATCAATAGGATACTGATGGATAAGGCTAGGAGTATGTGGAGTGGTATTGGTCTAGAAAAAATGTTTTTGGATAAAGTTGTTTCTACTACATACTGTTAGCATTCTACACTCTAGTGAGAAATGATGGTGTTGTCATTAATGGAAACCTACCGACAACCTACAAGAAACCTTGTGGCATTCATCTGGTAAACCACAGGTAGGAACTGGCACCGACAGACACTTCACTGGCAATGGCAACAATACATACCGACACTCTAGCCAACAAGAACAAACTTTTGTTTATTGTATTTAATTGTAAATATCTTTTTGTAAAGCTGACATGGCATATTGTAATAGACTCATATATGTATGAGATCTTGTAAATCATTTGAGATGATAGAGAATAAGAATAGTGGATGGAATAGAAGATGAGATATATATGAATGCATAGGAAATATTTTGTATAAGGTTTATGGTTATAGTATGAGCTTAAACCGGTACTGAACCTGACATAGTTGATGCTGATTTGAAGCAGTACATTGTATTGCATTTTCATAATCTATTTTGTAAGTCAACGAGACTTCTATTTTGTAGATTGAGTAGTGAGCTCTAGGCAGTTGGCCTTCCTGCATGTGCAGGCCCCTCATTGTAAGCAATATCCATTCATTGGCCAGTGAGTGAATATTGTGGGTCACAAATCCCACCGAAGTTTTTCCCACATTAGGTTTCCTCGTTAAACATCTTGTGTTATGGTGTGTTTTCTATGTTGTCTTTATTGTTCCTATTTATTGCATTAATTCTTATTTACCGGTACACTGTTTTGGAATGCAAAATACTTAATAAGGTTAAATATTTTGTACATTGGTTAGATACTGATTCACCCCCCCCCTCTCAGTATCTTTGGGACTATCATTAATCCTAACAATTGGTATTAGAGCTTGGTCCTCTATTTTCAAAAGCCTAACAGCTTGAGGAAGATTCTGACACCGGTACAGATGAAGAACTTAAGAAAGCAATTGGAATGAGCTCTTGTAGACTATGATTCAGAGAAGTTGAAGAATATCAAACTTGAAGATGATCTAAGGACTGCATAGGAATTCATTCAAGGACTTTAGGAGAATCTTACTATTGCTAGAAATAAAAGAAAAGAACTTCATGAGAAGATTCCAAGTGATGATGATGAAAAGGAAACTCTTAATGATCTTGTGAACAAGATGAGGCAAGAAAACATGACTATGAGGAATGAAATGCAAGACATGACTATGAGATTATGTAAAGACATTGAAGACAAAAAGAAGAATGAAGATGACTTGACTAGGAGACTCAATGATGCTGGAAATGAAAATCTAAGACTCAATCATGAAAATGATATGTTAAAGACAAATCTGATTCACATGCAACATGATAAAACTAAACTTATGAGGCAAAAGGGAATTCTGGAAAATGATTTGGCTACTGTAAATCAACACAAAGAGAAATCCAAGAAAAGTTTAGAAGAACTTGATGATATGCTGAAAAGTCAGAAACATAATGGAGATACTAATGGACTTGGATTTGAAGTTGGTGAAAGTTTCGGTACTGCAAACAATCATGATCACAGTAAACCGGTAAGATAACCTAATGCTTACAAATTTAATGGGAAATGCTTTACTGTAACAAGTACGGTCATAGAGCAAATCAATGTAGATCTAGAAATAATCAGAACATTAATGCACCCATCGGTCAATGTTCCAAATGCAACAAAGTTGGTCATAATTTAGAAAACTGCAAAATGAATGTGAGATGTTATGTTTGTGGAAGATTTGGGCACTTATCTAATCAATGCAGAACACAAACCGACATAGGATATGGAAAGGCTATTTAGAAGAATAATGTGACTTGTTATGGTTGTAAAAAGATTGGACATATTGCAAAATTTTGTAGAAGTAAGACTTCACTGACAAATAATAAAGGACCCAGTTTGAAAGGCAAAGAGAAGGTTGATGAGGTAAAACAAGAATTTTCAAGACAGTGGATTAGAAAGACAGAACAAAATGTTGATGAGACTATTCCTTCACCAGTAGAACAAATTATCACTCCACCAGCAGGAAATTATTCATCCAACTGAGAAGTAACCCTTTGGGGGTATTGCAACAAGTTGAACATCATGCAAATTACCCTCAGTAGATGGTGAGAAGATACATTTATTCTTTACTGACAGATGTGTTAAGTTTTCACTTAACCGACAAGCATTTATTGCGGTTGTTGAATGAAATTTCACTATAAATCATCGGTTTTCCCTCTTTTTCGAATTGCCGAGCATTCAAACTAGCAGAGAGCATGAAAATTTGAGTGGGCATTCAAGGTGAAGAAGTGAATAGATTCCTTTCAAGCACTCAACCTTTATCAGGTAGCTTAAGGTATTTTTCAAATGGCTTCCTCTTCTGCTCCAGAATTTATTGCAAACCCTACTGTTGTGGAAATTGTAAAACGCCCTAGGCCCATTTTCAAAATCATTCCTGAAATAGCTAAGCAAGATGATTCCATAGGCACATTCTCAAAAATTCCTAAAGGAGTAGCTTGTGCTAAAGACCCTAGAATTTATATTCATTGCAATATTAAAGATGTTTAAAATAGTAATTTATGATGAGAATGGAAATGTCAAACCCAAACACAAGGTTATTGAGACCTTAGGTTTTGTAGAAATCTTAAACATCCCTGAATTTCCAGAGGACGTAGTGAGAATTGTCCTAAGTAGGGCACATGGATAATTTCTTTGGCTAGACTCAGTCTGCAAATTCACCCGGCAAGCAATTAGGGAAGTGACAGGTTTACCCTCCACCGGTAGCAGGCTTGACAAAACAAAGAAGGTACCCAACAACACAGCCATGACCTTAACATGAGCAACATCTGATAGTAGATCCCTAAGAGTAAATGACATCAAGGATATAAATGTCAAATTCATAAGTATGATCTTAGGTTACAAGACCACACATGCAAATCGACTTAACTCAGTTTCTAGTCTTTGCATTAAAAGTGCTTATGATATGGTAAATAATGATGCAAAAATAGATGTATGTGAATGGCTAAAGGATGAACTAGTTGACAATTTAAAGAAGATAAAAGGTGACAAGAAAGGAACATTTCATTTTGGTAATCTTTTGGTATGTCTTATGTTGTATTTGTCAAAAGAAGTTCTCAGTATTGGAAAGAAAGATTTTGAATATGATATACCAGTAGGCAAACATTTGCAAGAAGCCTTCACTGGCATGGGTACTGATAAGGAAAACAATATAACTAAGTATTTCAAAACCTTCCAAGCCAAAATGAAAACAAGAGAGAGACTACCACAAAGTATAGTAGACAAATATGATAAGAAAATCTGCTATGTGATTAAAAAGGATGAAATATGGATGGAAGAAATTCTTCCTAGAATTGTATGGGTAACTGAAATAGGGTATGAGGCTGATGTAAATATTATTGAAACTTATGCTAAAGCCCTATTAGAAGCACCTAGAGAACCAACATAAAAAGTTTTTGGCAGTGCAAAAACAATTGAGAGTGGTGTGCAAACATTGAAGAAAAGAAAGAAAAGAGAAAAGTACATAAGGAGTGCAACAAAACAAGTAAAGGAAATAAAAGAAAATGTCATGAACCTCACTAGAGTAAAGGAAAGTGATCTGGAAGGATTACAACTGGAGGCACATATCTCACCGATTGGTACATCATCTAAAAGTGAAATACCTGTTGAGTTCAAGAGAGTTGATAGGAAGAGAAAACCCTCACCGGTACCCTCTCCTACACCAAAGAAAACAAGAAAGAAGCAATAGGCGGTAAGACAACCGACAAAGAAGTTGACACCCAAGAAGAAACAAAAACAGGTTATACCACCTTTGGATAACTTACTGAGTGAAATCACTGATGAAGGCAACTTGGCAAATGTGAGCAAACTGTATAATACATTCACTGATTTTGAAAAGGGAAGTGTTGAAAACACCATTATTCTACATCTGGACATTTACAATAAAGTGTTAATAGAAGTTGTAGATGATTTTCCAAATGAATTGTATAGAAGGTTAGATGCAAAGAGGATTGGAGTTATGGAGTTAGATAAGAAACTCAAGATTGAAAAACTACTAGTTGTTCATCCAGTTAACTCTAAAGAAGAGATTGATGAACTAATTAGTGAAGCTAACATATCAGTTTTTGCAAGTAGTCACCGACATGTGAGCCTAATGGCTAGAAGAGTTAATGAAATTGCAGAGGAAACAAGAGACAAATGGGATATCTTTTTTGTAGAAAAAGAAAAACAGGAAGAATTGAACAGACCCAAGAAAACTTTCTCAGTCTATCAAAAGGACAAGGACAAAGAGAAAGGTAAAGTTGGTGGAATACCAAACATAAAAATAACTGACAACCTACCACCTCCCTTGGCTACTACACCGGTAAACACATGACATACCGACTACTGAAAATGTTGACATAACACATGAGGACACTAACCCTGAATCAAAAATTCTATTCACAATGAATATTGATACTTAGGAAGTAAACATTATTGTGGATAAGGATAACACATAGGTGAAGAATGATAATACTGGAAACATTGTTGAGCAACCAACAAAAAATATTGAGGTTGGAATAAAAATAGAGAAAGCAGAGCAAACAGAGAAAACAATGCATACAGAGCAACCTTTGGACAATGGAATAAATACTAGTAGTGTAGATGCTAGCACAGTGAAACCGATAGAGACAGAGATACCGCCAGCTGATAACATTGAGAAACCAATAGAGAAACTAATAGAAGCATAGGTACATGCTGAGATAGCAAAACCGACAATCACTGAGAAACCCAAACCACTACAGGTGGAAACACAAACTTAGACTGATCCACCGGAGGTTGAGACAAGCAAATTGGTTACTGTTACTGCAAGCACTGAGATAGTAAAAGTAGTTGGTCAGACATCAGGTACTTCACTAAGTGAATTCAGACCCACAAATGTGATTGAAGTACTTCTGGACTCAATAAAAAAGATAATTGATTGTAATTCTTTGGCCTGCAAGGGAATTGATGATACCATACCTATTCTTAAGATTATTGCACCAAAATGCAATGTAGATAATGTAAAGGATTCTTTAGGACAGTTAGACACATTGTCTAAATTTGTTGTTGGAAATGTAATAACAATGGATAAGATAAATGTGGACACATTCAAAGAGAAAATGGAAAAAGAAAAAGAAAAATTCTTTGAGGAGACAGTAAAGAAGTGCACTGAGCATATTAACACACATCTACTAACACTGAATACAACAATTTTGGAGTATAAGGAACTGTATAGAGAGACATGCAAGCCACATCTGTTGACCCAGGACATTGATAAAGAGATAAGCAGAGTACAAAAGGAAATTGATGATATAGCTGATAACATCATTGGTTCATCTGAACCTATATCATTTGTTGAGCAAGAGATAGCAGGATTTGAGGAAAAGTTAGAGAAATTTGAGAAGGAAAAAGAAAGGATCAAGGCAAATGCCAGAGAGCTGAAGTATAAACTCAGTCCTAAATTGGACAACCTTATCTCTCCGAGGAATGAGATCTCTAAGGCATTAATTCAAGGAGAAAGATCACCAGAGGAACATATGCATCATCTCACTGGTACAATCCAATGAACTGAGGCAACCATGAATGATAGCAACAAATTCATGCAGAGTTTAAACTTGGTCTTGGCTGATATATTTCAGATTGTAACCAACCAATTACAAACCTTAAGAAATTTTGCACTCGTTTGACAATTTTTGACAACCTTTGTCATTGATGTCAAAGGGGGAGTAGTGGATAGAGAAAAATGGCTAATAAGAGGAGATCATCTGCTCAGGGGGAGCACACATTCTTGGTAAATTTTTGGACTTCACTTTTGGAACAGTTTTTTGATTTTTCTCATGAGTGTTGCCATCAATGCCAAAGGGGGAGATTGTTGGCATTCTACACTCTAGTGAGAAATGATGGTGTTGTCATTGATGGCAACCTATCGGCAACCTATAGGAAACCTTGTGGCATTCATCTGGTAAACCACCGGTAGGCACTGGCATCGACAGACACTTCACCGGCAGCGACAACAATACATACCGGCACTTCAACTGACAGGAACAAACTTTTGTTTATTGTATTTAATTGTAAATATATTTTTGTAAAGCTGACATAACATATTGTAATAGACTCATATATGTATGAAATCTTGTAAATCATTTGAGATGATAGAGAATAAGGATAGTGGATGGAATAGAAGATGAGATATATGCAAATGCATAAGACATATTTTGTATAAGGTTTATGGTTATAGTATGAGCTTAAACCAGTACTGAACCTGACATAGTTGATGCTGATTTGAAGCAGTACATTGTATTGGATTTTCATAATCCATTTTGCAAGTCAATGAGACTTCTATTTTGTAGATTGAGTAGTGAGCTCTAGGCAATTGGCCTTCCTACATGTGCAGGCCCCTCATTGTAAGTAATATCCATTCATTGGCCAGTGAGTGAATATTGTGGGTCACAAATCCCATCGAGGTTTTTCCCACACCGGGTTACCTCGTTAAACATCTTGTGTTATGGTGTGTTTTCTATGTTGTCTTTGTTGTTGCTGTTTATTGCATTAATTCTTATTTACCAGAACACTGTTTTGGAATGCAAAATACTTAATAAGGTTAAATATTCTGTACACCAGTTAGATATTGATTCACCACCCCCCCCCCCCCCCTCTTAGTATCTTTGGGACTATCATTAATCCTAACACATACTACCTAATTAATAGGTCTCCTACATTAGCTCTTGTACATGTGCTAAAGGAGAAGAAAACAAATTTGGAGAACACGTTTGTAAAATGTATCTTCATCAAGTATAGTTGTGGTGTGAAAGGATACAAGATTTGAGATCATATTGCACATAAATTAATATATAGTAGAAGTGTTAATTTTAGAGAAACTAAGCCTTCTTGTATTATATTGTAGCTTGAATAAACTAAACAAGAAGATGTGATTCAACTTCCTTGTACACCTAAGAAAGTTAAGTTGAGCCCCCTATATAGACAAGAAGTTGAGGAGAGCTCATATAGCTCTAAACCTTCAAAAACGGAGGAAGAAACTCCAAATCAACTCGTTTAAAGGTATATGAGGCATATACAACCAACTAAAAGGTATTTATCAAGTGATTGGAGATGTGTTTTTTCTTTGAATACTCACATGGATGAACTTAGATCTATATAATAGGCATTAGGTATGAATGATACGAAATCCTAGAAGATCACTATGAATGAAGAAATGGAATCATTAAAAAAGAATGATACATTAGATTTAGTATCAATTCCTAAAGAACAAAAAATTGCTGGTTGCAAATTGGTGTTCAAGAAAAAGATTCATTCAGATGGAGGTATTGAGAATTACAAGGCAAGGTTGATTACAAAATGTTATTCTCAAGTTGACGGTGCAGATTATAGTGAGATATATTCTCCTGTTACAAAAATGACATCCATTATATTTTTTATTTCTATTGCCGCTACTTATGATTTGTAGGTTGAGCAAATGGATGTAGAAACAAATTTACTTCATGGTGATTTGTAAGATGATATTTATATGGCATAGTCAAAGGAATACATGATGAAAGGTAAATGTAATTTAGTTTGAAAATTAAAGAAATATTGGTATGGCCTCAATCAAAGTTCCATGATGTTGTATCAAAAAATTGATACATATGTATTGAGTTTTGGATTTGAGAACGTTATAAATTAGTTCATTGTGTTTATTATAAAAGTAATGGTGATCATTTCTTGTTCATTACATTGTATGTTGACAATATGTTATTTATTGGTAAAGGGAAATGTATGATTTCAAAACTAAAGTCTTAACTTATAGCTAAATTTGAAATGAAAAATCTTGGTGCATCTAAACATGTTATTGGGATAAAAATTAGAAGAGATAGAGTGAATAGAAAGGTGTGGATTGGCCAAAGTAATTAAGTATGTCAACTTAGTTTTATAACGGTTTAACATGTAGAATAGTAGACCATTGTGTGTTCCTTTTATATTTAAATGAAACTTTATATACTTTAGATTGTCCAACATCTCCATCAAAGATGGAAGACATGAGAAAAGTTCCTTACCACCAAATATTTGGAAGTTTAATTTATGTTATGGTCTTCATTAGACCAACCATTTCCCAAGTAGTGTGAGTTATTTATGTTAGAGAAAATTTAGCTATTAGTTGCTTTTTTACAACTAGTTATGTTTTTTTGTTTTCTGCTTAAGTTCACTTATGAGTTCTTATTTTAGTTGTGTACCTAGTTTAGGTTTTATGCATCTAGTTTAGCTAGAGTTGAGATTTATTTAGCTCCTCATTCTTGCACTTTAGTTCTCCTAAATTTAACCATGTTCTTTCTTTATAAGCACCTCATTGTACAATTGTAATTCATCCTAGTATAATTTTGTATTATTTTCTTTTCAGTAATATAGTATTCACTTGTGCAACTCTCATTTGTGGAAGGTGTTCTTGTTTGTCATTTGATCTTGTAGGCCTGTGTTGCAAAATTCAACATGGTATTAGAGCTTTGAAAATTCAACATGGTATCAGAGCTTTGAAACTTTGACATGGTATCAAAGCTTAGATTCAACAAGCCCCTTCTCAAGTTTTAAAGGCTTCTTTACTCAAAAGCATTACATGGTCCCAAATTTGCTTCTTTGTGGATCCGGTCATCGGCAAAAAAATTTATCGGCTTTGGAGAAATTGAAAAATCAAGTCAAATTAGCTAAGGGCACATTTTTCGAGGTGATTTCTAGAGGTAGCTAAAAAATCTAGTTAGTTTGAGGTGAAACCAATGTCATCATTGCACTTAGAATGCATAAAAACCATAAAATCACTTGTCAATTTGTTTAAATAGGAGATTAGGGAATTCTTTACAAAAAAACAGCACATTTCCATTTTTGGAAAGTTTCCATTTTCGGCAAGTTTCCATTTTTGACACTTTCTATTTTTGGTAATTTTTTATTTTTGGAAACTTTCTATTTTTAGAAAAATTACTATTTTCAAAAATTTTCTATTTTCAAAAAAATTTCAATTTTGGGGTCCCTTCAAGCCTTCCAAACCCATAAAAAGCAGTAGTTAGTATTTTGCTCATTTTGTCATACTGAGACAAAATTTGGCAACCGAGATATCATTGGAAAGATGGTTTAGAGGGCTATCCAAATCTGGTAGTGGTTTTGTCAGATTATGTTCTTGGTGTTTTCTACAAGCCATTGAAATCAACTTTCTTTTTCGTGCTTTCGGGGCCATAACTTGGGCAAATGGACTTCATTTTTTGACTTCCAGACATCATCAAAAAGATCTCAAAATCACCTATTTGGATCAACTGTTATATTTTCCAAATTTTTTTTATTTGAATTTTATTCGATCTCTTATGTTTTCACTTCGTGGTTGATTACTTGGTCATTTTGGCTCCTGGAAACTTCCAATTTGTAGTGGATGGCTTCTCTTGGGTTGTCCTACATATATTTCTAGCACTTTGACCTATTTGGGAATTTTGAGCATCCTTTTTAAGTACATATTCACTTGTAGACGCACTGAGATAAAGTGCCACTCTTGTGTATAATTTTTGGGGATTTTGCACATTCTGTTGTGCCTTATTTTTTTATGCACTATATTATAAAGTGTTGGGGGGGGGTTGTGTAGTGCCTTTTATTTTGCCATCACATCTTTGTCTGGTGAGTGTCCCTCTACGAAAACATTGAATCCCAATGATTCTTGTTCCATGCGCATGTGCATTGGGTGCATACCCCTTTTCAGTTGCAGATACTTTCTTGAACACATTCAGATTATCCTTCATGCACTTCATGGTGACAAATAGTTTCAGTGGATCTATCATGCCTCTCCCTTATCAACATTATTGGGGGGGGGGGGGGGTTCTATTGTTGGTGCTAATGCTTCCTTGGTTTCATCTTGGAGACAATCTTCCATCCTCAATTGATTAGAGTTCTTCAGACTATTGGCACCTGTATTTTCAACTAGCATTTTTCTCTTGCATGGTTGAGTAGTGTCATTGGGGTCACTCATGTAGATTCATGTGCCATCCATATTTTTGGCTTACAAATGTTTTGCCTTTGTTTGCCATTTGATTGTTCGAGTAATTTCATTGGGGGCACTCATGCAAATTGTTGTCTTCTTGATCCTGATCATCATCTTGGTTTCAGAGGAGGTTCTTCAAACAACACTATAGTATTTATCATTTGAAAGTTGTCTACAACTTCTTTGTGCTTCAAGGATGTTCTTCATGTTCCTATTATTTTGGGATATTTCCTTGGAGGCTTCTTAGTCCTTCATTCCCTTTTTAGAAGTTCTTGTATTTTCATGTATTGCATCTCTCTCTTTTGGAGAGGGTTTTTTTCCCATGTGGTTTTTCTCATTTTCTCTGCTTAGAGAGGCTTCATTTTTTGTACATGGGTACCTAATCAGACCTTTTGTTGTCGAGACTCATTTTTGTGTTCATGCATTTAGAGTTTTTCTACTCACCCTTAAGTTTCACTTAAGGGGGGGTGTTAGAGCATATTTAGCTATTAGTTGCTTTTTTACAACTAGTTATGCTTTTTTTCTTAAGTTCATTTAGGGGTGCTTATTTTAGTTGTGCACCTAGTTTAGATTTAATGCATCTAGTTCAGCTAGAGTTGAGCTTTATTTAGCTCCTAATGCTTGCACATTAGTTCTCCTAAATTTAGCTTGATGATTTCTTTACAAGAACCTTATTGTATAATTGTAACTCATCCTATAATTTTGTATTATTTTCTTTTGATTAATATAGCATTCACTTGTGTAGCTCTCATTTGTGGAAGGTGTTCTTGTTTGTTGTTTGATTTTGTAGGCCTATGCTGAAATATTTTGTGTTGCAAAATTCAACATGGTATCGGAGCTTTGAAAATTTAACATGATATCAGAGCTTTGAGAATTCAACATGGTATCAGAGCTTTGAAACTTCAACAATTTATAGATATATGTCTAATCTTGGTAGAATATGTTTGGATGTAGTTAAAAGAGTCTTTAGATGTTTGTAGGGTAGCTTAGAATATATATATATATATATATATATATATATATATATATATATATATATATATATATATATATATATATATATATTTATCATGATAATTTGATAGGAGATGATCTTTTCCTTAATATTCATGGTTATGACATGGATTCAAACTAGGAAGATGATGTTGATACAGTATACGATCCACCCATGCTTATGTGCTTACTATATTTGGTATTGCAATTAGTTGGATGAGTAAGCAAAAGGATATAGTTGCTTTGTCCACTATTGAAGCTAACTATATGGAATCTAGTCACACATGTAAAAATTCTATTTGGATTAAACGACTATGTTCAAATATTGGAATAAAACAAGGTGCATTGGCAATTTATTATGACAGTTATAGTGTCATCTCCCTTGCTAAGAACTTGTTATTTCATGTTAGGACCAAGCGCATTGATTTACAATACCATCTTGTCAAAGAAATGGTTGAGGATGATAGGGTGAAGTTGGTTAAGGTAGAGACTTTGATGAATGTGGTAGATTCTTTAACCAAGATTGTGAGCACAAACAAGTTCAAATAGTGTTTGGAGTGTATGGGCCTCACGACTCCTAGTGATTAAAATATGTTGTAGATAATCCATTTTATCTTGCAAGGTGTTAAACAAATGGGAGAACATTAGGAAAATGGTGTCTCAACCTTACAATTACATAAGGTTTGGTATTTAAAGTAATTTTATATTTGAGAACAACTTGGTCCAAAATTTTCTCCAAAGTTATCAATTGGTTAAATAAAAATGGTAATTTTTTGTTGCAATATCATGTACGGATTTGAAGATATCAAAGATTTCATTTTCAAATTTTAAAATTTCATTTTGAAGGCCTTAGAGGCATTGTTTGAGCCCAAAGTGGTCGTAACTAACATAAGGGTTGTAATTTGATAGAGCACTTCACAAGCTTTCTGATGTTTCAAACAATTCATCAATAAAACCCCTAGATCAAAGTTTATGGCCTTCAAAAGTTGGGCCTCCTAAAATGGGACACATAAAAACAAGTTGGACACAAATGAGCTATAAAGGGAATTTATATGTGTTGGTGTGTGTTTTGACATATCATAGGGCATCCGGGACTAGAGATAAGCTGGGTGCTACTATTTTGGCACTATTTTTAGCTCATGGTTTTGTATACTAATTGATGGATTCGTGTATTATATCTCCTATAGATTAGGTGCATGAGATAAAGGTTGTGTAGTAGTCTTAGAGTTGTTGAGTTACCTCTAAATCTTTTATTGGTGATACTCCTATGAGAATATTTCTCTACAAGTATATTGTAATCTTGTTGATTTTAGAATAATATATTGGGTAGCATTTGGAGTTTAGAGTTCTCTCAAAAGGGTTTTCCCCATGTAAATCATTGTGTTGTGGTATGCAAGATATTTATTCTAATTTTTTTAAATTTATATAACTATTATAAAGATCTAAACAAATTTTTCTTTACCCTCCTATCAAGATTAGTGTAGGAATTTGTTATGCTTCCTTACAAATGCCTTGGTCCCACATTTGAAATAATCATGATCGTCACCTTATCCTATTTTTGGAAAGATATATGTTAGCTGTATGAATTGTTTATTAGTGAATCTTATGTTTTGACCCATGACTACACATACCTAAGGCATCATGTATATTTCTATATCTTGGTGTGTTTTGACTAGTGTATAGTAGAGCATCATCATTATTTTATATGCGATGTTTGTGGTTGTCCTTCACATGATGCACCGAGGTGGAAATTTTCCTTGTGTATTAGGATAACCTTTTATTTGAGAGTCAAATCCATACACGGTTATCTTATCACTCTAGTTCCTCATACCTTGGTGCATGATTTCCATTTCTATATCAAAATTTAAGATTGCTCTTCACATATCAATATAAAAAATCTCCCATTTCATATGCATCCCTTCCATGCCATTTGTCTCCTATTTTATCTCCTACAATCCTCATACC
Source organism: Cryptomeria japonica (assembly GCF_030272615.1). Lineage (NCBI taxonomy): Eukaryota > Viridiplantae > Streptophyta > Pinopsida > Cupressales > Cupressaceae > Cryptomeria > Cryptomeria japonica. The sequence continues at coordinate 345,140,547 of NC_081414.1, forward strand.
CAAGTTTTACTTCTCATTCAAGATCACAATTGTGTTCTCTTAGTTGGACTATCTTCTTAAGGGGGCATACCACTACCTCCTCATCATCCTTCCTCATCCTTCTAGTGATTGGATAATCATGATGCTAGTCCTCATCCCTTCTTAGCCACAATGTTTAATTCTTGTTTGAAATGATATTACTTCTTTTAGTCACGACATCATCTCAAAGAGGGACAAAATGCAAACACTTAAAACTGTTTGTACCTAGGAACACCTAATTTTAGCCTATAATAAGTCATTAATTAAATAATTATTTATTATTTATTTAACTACTTTGTTAATATTTTATTCTACCTTATCCTATTCTTTAATTAATTAAATATATATATATTTTTAATTAATCTACTCTTCACCTTTATCCTTCAAATCTTATCCATTTAATCCTATCCAATAGATTCATTCACATGGATCACAATCTAAACTTTCCATCATGTGAAAAGTATTCATTTTAGGTGACTAATACCTCATCCATACTCATTGAACTTAAACATTTCTCAAAAGTCAAATTAACTTTATATTTCACCCATTAATTTCATACTCAACTCTTGACCCTGACCATTCACATAAGGATGTTTATCTAATGCTAATATTAAACTTATACCTTAACTCTCATGTGACACGTCACTTTGAATACATCTTTTATCATAGCCATAATCACTAAATTTAACCATCCATCATCAATCTATTCTAGCCCTTGATTCTCCTCTTGGGAATTCTATGAGTAGAGTCTTTCATCCTTCATTTTGAGGATCAACCAATTCTTATGCTAGTGATTTCATGCTACTACTTTTATATCATAATATCATTTGCATATCGAAGTTATGCTTGTTTCCATATTAAGCAATCTGTAGACACCTTTAGAATAATTAATTGTCCTTTGTAACATGATTAATTTTATTAATTATGTTAGCCCCTTTATCTTTTTGAAATAATTAATCAAATTATATTTAATTAATCATGTCCCCTTTTATATAATTAATTTACCAATTATTATATTCCCCATTCCTTTTGAAGGTTTGATTTATTATAATAAATCAAATTCTATTTTAGCCCATATCCCAAATGTTCTTCTAATCCAAATTAGTTAATTCCCAATTAATTAACTAATATCCTTGATTCTTACAAATCCTCCCACTAAATCAATTAATTAATATTTAATTGATTGGTTTAGGCTAATTAACCCTCATTAACATTTCCTCCAATTTTAAATTCCTCACACCTACCCAAGTACACATGTGACACCCCTCTTAAATAAACTTGCATGCACAAGTCACTTTCCCACTTTCAACTCATCCTTTGACCCAAATAAAAAATAGGTTCTCACACGTGTGAGAATTCTCTTCCCAATAGAGTCACCCTCCACTTTCCCCTTTGATCCATTGTTTATATCCCTCATCTTACATCTCTTCCACATTGCCACTTTTGTTTCCACTTGTCATCCTCATGTTCTTCTCAAGATGTGCTCACACATGTGTGAGAACGCATTTACCTCTTTGTTATGACAAGTGTTCTTTCCAATGCCTCTACCTTGTGACACTTGTCACAAGGCTAAGCCTTCAATCCTACTCACATCCTTTCAATTAATCTCAACCCTTCATCAAGTTTTGATCCCAAGTGTCCATTTTCCTTCCAAAATCTATAAATTGGAGTCTTCTCTCCTACATCCATAACACAATTTCATACCATTTGTTGTGTAAAGGAGAGAAATCCATATCTGACAATATCAAGAACAAATCAAGTGGTTAAGGGTGCAATTGCTTTAGTTCAATATATGGAGATGTGAAGGTAAATTAGTTTAGCATTTATGTTAGTGTTTGATATTTATGAATTCATCCAACCATTTATGTTCATAGTTTTTATTTTACATGCCTTGTGGGACCCATGTCCCTTTTAAACTAATCTTTATTTTTTAGTTTTTGTGAGTTTTACGACATAGACTATGGTTTGGCGTCTCTGGTCATGGTATGATTTTTGCACAATTTGGCGTCTGTGTAGGATGGTGTCTTTGCTTAGGATAGTCTAACAATTTGTTTTGTAGTGTGATGGGCTACTAATTTTTTTTTTATCTACTATTTTTTTTGCTAACTCATTGACAAGATAGTATTTGGGAAGAAAGTAATAATCTTGTGAACTCTAACATTCTATTTTGCAGGTTTATGGTCTAACTATGTTTTGCAAGTCTACTATTTGGCATCTGCATCTGCAGAACATCGTCTACGTTGTTTGGTGTCTATATCTACGTAACAAAATCTCCACAAGAAGGTATAAGAAAGGTGTTCTTTTCTTTTTGTTTTCATTTCCTGTTTAAAATAAAAAAACTAAAACTAAAAAATAAAAAAATTATAAACTTCACGAAAAAAAGTATAGCTAGTTTTCTTTAGAATTTTTATTGCATTTTTTAGGCTTAGTATTTTGTTGATTTTCATACTTTGGCGTCTGTATTGTTCAACACTTGTGCCTCCACTTCAACATCTTCGCTTGTGCAATAGTTTTTAGTTTTTCTCCTAACACTAACATGTCTATGCAACTTATCTCGAACGTTGAAGATAGATTTCTAAAACAACTAACAGGTGGTTTTGCAGGTTTTTATTTTATTCTCATTGCATTGTTAATTAGTTCCACATAGCATAACTAGGTGGTTAAGTTTAATCATTTCTTGTTGTGTGTTGATTTAGTAGGCATATGTTCTCCCCTTGTGCAAACTTGGGGATCAAAATCCAAACCTATCTCCTTTGTGTTTAGATTTAGATCCCAAAATAGTGTGAAAGTATCATCTCGTCTCGCCTTCATGGAACTTGGGTGAAGAGAAATCACACTATTTTCTTGTGTTTAGAGGGCCTAACTTTGGAGAAGTGCTTCCTCCAAGGGGAATGACCCAAATCAGTATTTCCTTTGAGCTTCTATATAAATAGGGTGAAAGGTGAAAACTGCATACTCAAGTGCTTGTAATTGATGCTTGCAATGTCAATTTGGGGGTGGACTTAGATCCACACGGGGTTGACTAGAGCTTGAGTGTCTTGTTGTTGCAACATGTGTTTGGGCATCCTTGAATAGTGACTACAAACCTTTGTAGTTAGAAGCCACCCTTTTGACTGATTGAACATTGTGGTGTTGTTGGTACAAGGGATGTGAATTATGCCCTGAAGCTACCCACCACAAGGATCCCTTGAGATGAGATTGAAATCCTTGAGTTAGCTTAAGCTACTGTAATGATTGGAAAAATTGGAATTAGGGTTTCACTAAGTAAATTCACTAAATATCCCAATTAACCAAATTACATTGAAAGAGGATTGAACCCAATAGATCTAGGCTCAATCCCTAATGGGGAAAGAGACTGATATTATGATTGGATTCAATTTGGTTGGGGTTTGATTATCCTCTTTCTAAGTTGAATTGTAATGTAATTGTAAAATTAAGGTAAAATGAGGGATGATTGAGGTAATTCGATAGAAACAATAAGGTATAGATGTCCCATAGAGCCATGAACTTGGATCTAGGAAAAATAAGATGTTTAGAACCCGTCCTCAGAAGTTTGGCCATATTTTTTTGTGACTAGGTGTTAGTGATTTTTCCTTCTACCTTTAGTCCTAAGGAGATACATAATACCCGACTATGGGGTTAGTAACCTAGAACATGCAATCAACACTATCGACAAATTGAAGACAAGTAAATGTAACATACAAGGCTATACAAGCCTTCTACTCTTCAAGCTCCACAAAACTTAGGAGGGCAATCCTATTGCAGGTCTGAAAAATGATAAGCTCTTGACAAACTAAATAGAAGACCTATTTAAAAGGGATAGTTCTCAGGTGTATAATAATGGGTTTTTCATATTTGACTTAACTACTGCATTGTCCCATTTACCTTGCAAGTTACCGAGAACAAAAGCTAATTCTATACCTACTTCTATAAACAGAAAGGAAATGATATTTAATGAAACAAACTATAGCAGAACTTGTAAAATAGTGACCAATGCCAAAGAGAGGGTAGTAGAGTCATATGAAAAACCTTTTATACTGTCATGTTTCAAACATGCTTTGAAAATCTTATAAATGTTATTATCTTGTAATAAAAAGATTGCTAAAGCATATCACACAACCATTCTTAACAATCCATTTGAAAACATAAAAAATCCCATTACATTCATGAAAGCTTTTACTCTACCTTTTGAATAGAAAGTAATCACAACATGCAACCCACAACAACAAATGTGCTTGAAGAATGTGAATAATACATGATTATTTCCATTCAAAGAAGTTTACATTCCAACTTGAAGATAATTGCTTGATAAGATAAACCCATGAAATAAAATTCGGACACACAAAAACATCACAAAATAATGACTAACTTATTATACCCTAACTATGAACACTTCACAAGCTTTTACAAACTTTTAGTCTGTCCTTCTCTTCTCTCCAGCATCCTCACACATATCTTATTTCATGCTTGCAATTGAAATTTTTGTGTTATCTGCACATATTTGTTACTTTTTGTATCATACTTTTTGCCTTTGTTTGAATTTTCCTTTTGCATCAATTTTTCTGTCTCTGTCTATAGCCTACATTTTATCCCTAATCAAATAAAGTAACTTTTTCTGAAATGGTACCTATCCTGTCACTTTCTCGACATTCTATTTTCTTTATTCCCGACAAGTAATTTTGTCTTTACTCTGTTTACACTTGATAGCCTGAAGATCATTCTAAAATTTTTTTTGCCTTACTGCATTTTATATCTGATATTGGTAAATGGAATTCTCCACGTGTATGTTTATAATCATTAAAATCTCCCTTATATAATTTTGTCCTTTCCATTTAAAACTTGTGATGGAAATTTTTCATGCTGAGTGAAAATAACACAATCTTTGATTGCACCCCCTTTTCAAGGCTAATGTAAAAAAGTTTTACCTTGAATTTGCCTATACTCTCCTTTAATGTAAAAAGTATTAATTCCAATTGTATATCTTCACTGAACCTTTACCTCCTTTCTGCAACACTTATACTTTGGATAGAATTTCGACCAACTATTATGATTTGATCATCCCTTAACCTATTTCAAACACTTCTCTCCAACACCCATTTGCATTTATATCAAATTTCCATATTCATTGAGTGCCAATGTGCTGGAAAGTGTACTGATTTTTCTGGAGGTAACGTTTCTCTGTGCATTGATAATATGAATTAAAAATATTGAAATACATCAAAACAACCGTAGGCTCTTCCAATATACACTGTCTCCAGTATTCAACCTTGAAAACAACGTATACTCAAAATACAACAGATAAAACCTAAATATTTAACCAAAATTTTGCCATGGTGCTGAATAGGAGTATACAATGCCCTACATTATGAAGTTATATCGAGACTCTATCATTTCTTTCATTTAATTCAACAGCTTTCTCCATTGTAATGCTTCCACTGAAATTTGTTGATAAAAATTATGCCAAATAAGACACATGTGGCCACGTTTCTCCATATTCACCCCTTTTTTACTATTTCCATCCACAATCAAATACATATCTTCTATCTACTGCAAACCCTATTCTATAACCCATTGTTGAGATGATGCTTTTGAAGACATTTTGAACTTTCTATTGGTGGCACGCATCCTTTTCTAAGGGTTCAATACGCAGAACGATATGCCATATCGTGCTATTTTGGGAAACACTTCCCAACTAAATTATAGTCGATATACCACGACATTCACTTTTTACACTTCTTTTGTTACATGGCCATTTATTACGTACATGATCTTCAGGCAATAGTAACATATACCCAACTCAAGCTCTCCAGGCGTGAATTTTCACATCTTCCTTATTACTTTTTGCTTTAATTTCTGTACACCATACCATATGCTTCTACAAAAGAACATGGGAAAAAATGATGCGTACAAAGGCAAATTCAAACTGTAATAACTTTGTAGACACCTAGGAGAGCCTGTTCACACAACCACCATGTATTACTACACTCATCCTATTCACTTTTCATGGGAACATAGATTCATGTATCGATTGGAAAATTTCAAATTTTAGTGAGATTCGAGGCCCTCCACCAATTGCAATCTTTGTATTTTCCCTAAATCTGCCTGCCAATTGGGTTTTCCCTGGATTAAACTTTTACCAAATCTGCAAATACACTACCTTTAGACCATGTCATTCCTTCAGAACTTTGTAGTGCCCCTACTAAAACATATATAGTTTTGCATAGTTTCCTCTGCAGACCAGATAGTAACACGACTTCTTAAGCTGCAAGAATCACTAAGGAGCAAGAATGCAACCCTTATACATGGTGATTTACTGTGCGATCATTGTTGATCAAGACACACCTCGCACTACATCCCTGAATTGATACATCATTTATCTTAGACTAAGCTTGATGCATGGTGTAAAAGGAAGCATTGATACTCAGAACAATAACCTGTATGTTTCATCATCAACTCATAGCAAGCACATTCCAGCTGCATCGCTGAATATTCACTCTGATATATGTGCTATCATTGTGCTATAAACATCAACATGGAGTATTTGCATAATATAAATATTTTCACGTGCCCAAAAAATTGCATTGATCATTCACTTCATTTGTCCTTTGGAACCCTACGTGGACTCATCTCGATTTCATTGAGTGCAACCAACCACCTTCCTAATGCTTGGAACCTCTCATGCAGACATGAAACCATAAATGCCTTGTCTTATTTTTTCTTTCCTCGCACTCATTCTGCCCTAATTCTTCATCCTCCCCATAGGTCCACCGTCCACACCCTTTTTCATCATTCTCCAATAATTGTGCGGGGTGGAGGGGGACTAAACTTTACCCCCGCAGGCCCACGTTGTTTTTCTCTTACCCTTCTTGGTCATGCGGGGTGGAAATATGAAGGCCATAGGGAATTTTTTATTTCATTTTCCCCCTTATCTTCATAGGCCCACCATTATATTTGCATTTTCTTCATGTGATTCATAAATCACATTAATGTTACATTTTAATTTATATCTCAAAAATGTAACCTTCATTTGCTCGCCCTTCACGTATATTTAAATCATAAATAAAATGAAGTTAAAGTATACCAATTTAATCCCCTTTTGGCATTTCAACCAAATCAAATAATATCCAAATAAGTTTAAATATAATATTATTTAAATCAAATTAATTTAAATAATATGCTTTTCTCGCCCTTCACATATATTTAAATCATAAATAAAATGAATTTAAAGTATACCAATTTAATCCCCTTTTGGCATTTTAACCAAATCAAATAATATCCAAATAAGTTTAAATATATTATTATTTAAATCAAATTAATTTAAATAATATACTTTTCTTAAAATATGCAATAATTGATCTCACTGGCCACAATTTTAGTCGGGTCCCTGGTGAGCTCAACTATTTTTTTTTTAATTTCTAGACAACTAACCCCTAGGGATGCTCTAGAAACTTGATTGGGTATGTTTTGAATTTGAAAATTTGATCGGATGATCATTTAATTTGACATTTGACACACTTGAGTTCTAATCAAAACCACTCAGGTAGCCTTCAGAACTGGCTTAAAAAACTAATCAAATCACCTCCTCGAGTCTTGGAAACTGACACACATCTAGAATGCCAAATAGTTTTTCATGATGGTGCTTGAGGTGAAATATTTTAATCCTTGAAGTTTCCTACTCAGACATTTTTTGAAAGTGCTGATTTTCAACCTCTGTAAAGTCCTTCTAGATCTATCTTAAAAAAAATATCAAATGAAATGTTAGGGTGTTGCAAACTGGCAAAGTGGTAGATAAACATATAGAGAACCACAAGGAACATTCACCTTAGCATGCAGGTCACTAGGCCATGAAATAAAAATTCAGAATATAGGGCTACTTTAGCATATTTTACACTATTTAGTTTGCAAATATGAACAAATTGCAAATGGATCCGAGCTAGAAAACATGTCAAATGGATTCATGCAGCTCTAAAAAATGACAAGGGAGCTCATTAAAATGCAAAAAATCACAAAAAAATATTGGTCTGACATGACACTCAGTTTACAATAAAATGCAACTCTCCAAAGATGGCTACTTAGAAAGGTTTAACAGTGTGCAATCAACAAACCTATCTCAGGACCCCAAAACAAGGACTTCAAAACCTCATCAAATTTGATCCTCGAAGGCTAAAAATGAACATATGCCATCTTTGATAAAAGGTTAACAAGATTCCAAAGAGGTTTTTTTCATGAAAATCAAGGGGTGTCAAAATATTGACCCTCAAAGTACTTGGGCTAAAATTGCAGGGTGATTTTGAGTATCAAAAGATTTTTTTTCAACATGGACCTTCAAAATTTCGCCAAATTTTGGAGGTCCCAACACCAGGTAACATGGATTCCCCCTAATGCTCCAAATTTTTTGCCATCAAAAGCTAACCTGTTCATCACTATTAACTTTGGCGGATTTTTCGAGTACAACTTCACACTTGTTTCCTCATATTTGCAATTTCTGATGATGATGCAATTGTATTTGAATGTAATCACAAATGTTGAATGTAATAGCATGACAAACACATGAACATGAAAAACCCTAATCACACACACATGCTTGCATGAAGATTGATGTAACTTTGCTCCATAATGCTTGAATGATGAATATGCAGCCTCGAATATCTGAAGATGCTTGATAATGAATGCTTTGTAGATGCATGAATAATATGCATAGAGTCTTAGATCTCTTCTAGGTTTAAAATCAATTGATAAGATGTTTTTAAATAGGGTTCCCTAGGTAATTTACCAATTAGGCCTCAAAAATCAAATGTTGTCAGGGAGATATAGCACATACCCCATTTCAAATTGGGGCACCTTTGAGAGGGACCAAGGAATTTTGTTGTGCCCTGGTCTATCTACAAAAAAGACTAAAATAAGCAACCTAGAGGGAGGGTATCCCATGGTAGGATCCACTAAAGGGTGTACATGACACTAAAGTTGGATAACAGTGTTAGACTTGTTTGTATATTGTTGTCATTGATGTCAAACTAGCTATCCGGTTTAGGTTGGATAGTATGTGCAGTTCTGTGTTATCCGGAGGTTCATATACCTTGTGCATTTGGTATGTGCAATTATTTGTTATGGACATATGCTATGATACAATGAGATGGAGATGATATGATGAGGTTATCTCTAGAAGATCTTTGTTCTAGGATTTTGAGTTCTCATTACTCTTAGTATCGGTTATGGGTTCCGATATTAGCTGTTTTGGTCATGGTAGTAGTATGTCTTTGAATTTCATGTTACGGTATTCTTGGTATGTGTGGATTCTATATCTTTAGAAGATTGGAGATGTTATGATTATTTTTTTAATAATGGGTCAGTATCTTTGGGTCTGAATGGCCTTGCCCCATTCTAGTAATATCAGTATATGCATTAGCAAATGAAGTATGAAAAAGGAAATGTGTAGATGTCTTGTGGAGGACGACGCAAGTGTCTTGTTTATGTTGGATATTGTGTTGGGCTTGGTCAACACACTATTTCGTGTGTGTATATATATATATATATATATAGTAGTGTGTTTTAGTAGAGGATATATATAGATGTGTATGTGTATGTGTATGTGCGAGAAAGAGATTTAGAAAATATATGAGGAGTGTATGCGAAATATAGTAGAGAAGCAGTGTGTAGTTGCGGACAAAAAAGGAAAATAGTGTTGCAGTGGTGCAGTAGTTCTTCATCGGACCTACTGTAGGATAGTTGTACAAAGATCTTTAACCAAATCTACTGTAAAGTTTGTGAATTGTGATATGAGCTTAATCTTAGAGCTGATCTCATGAATTTGGAGATGCAATCCTTTTTAGTTCACCTTTTTTCTGTTGTAGTGAGTCATTATTTTATCTTTGCAATGAGCACTCTAGCAGTGAGCTATTTTTGTATTCTGGCAATGAGCCACCCAACTGTGAGCCACCTCTTTGTAAGCACCATATAACTAGTTATATTTTCTTGAGAGTTAACACTCTTCATGGTTTTTCCCATTTGGGTTTTCCATGTATAAATCTGGCGTTTCTCTTGTGGTTGTGTTCTTCATGATTATTCTACTTTTGTAGTTTTATGTTCATTAAGTATGATAGATGAAGTTTGATAATTTAGAGGAAGATTAAATTGTTGCTAAAATTTTCTTTATATATATATGTGTGTGTGTGTGTGTGTGTGTGTGTGGGAATATTGATTCACCGCCCTCTTAGTATTTCGGTCCTTTCAACCTAGTCAATAATTGGTATCGTAGCTTTGGTCCCTTGCTTTAAAGCTTAACTGCTTGAGGGAGATCTGTATTGGTTGAATCATAGCACCTCTATGACCAAATATTTTTAAATGGATGAAGATTTGAAGATATCCCTTGAAGATTTGGAAAGTGTTGAATCGAAGAATGAAGAATTGAAAGAGAATGTGAAGATAGAAAATGAATCTGTGCAGAACATGAGAGAGAAAATCTAAAAATTCAAACTGAGGCATAAAGAGGTTAACAATCAGTTGAAGCAGACTAATGAGACTATTAAAGATCTGATGTAGAAGATTGAGGAGAAAGACAAGACATAAAAATCCCTAATAGAAACAATCAAGCATAAATCTGAAGAATATGAAAAACTTGAGCAAGAGGTGAAGAATCTTAAGGCAGAAAATAAAATCCTCGATAGTAGTAAGCTCCTTTAAGAATTGATCAACATGCAACAAGTTAAATTGGATAAGGTAGGACTTGGTTTTCAACCCGATATGTGTTCAGATCAGAATAATAAAAAGGAAAACAAATCATTCAAAGCTAAAGTGGAGAAGAAGTCAGAAGATGAGAGGAAGTCTCAAAATCAAATTGCTAATGCAAGAAGACCACCAGTTCAACAGTCTAATGCAAAAAGGTACCCATCTTTTAATGGTTATTATTTTCAATGCAATAATTTAAGACATAAGGTAGTAAGCTATAGAAGCATTCAATGTTATAGTTGCAATTGCAAGAGGTTTGGTCAGAAAGAAAAGCATTGTAAAAACCATGGTATGAGTCAAAATCATAATCCAGTTGAAGCGAACAAGAAGAGTTACAACTTTCATGGATCTCGTTATACTTGCAATAACTATGGACATAAGGCTAATCAATGTAGACATAGATCACATCCGGCAAGATTAGAAAGGAAGGATATCAGTTGCTTCAAATGAAAATAGTTTGGACATTATACTAATCAATGTAGAAATGAAAAAGTAGAGAAATCTGCTAAGAAAAGTGCAGTGAATAATGGTGAATCAAAGAAGAAAAAAAATTTGGTTTGGAGAAAGAAGAGTGAGAACAAAGGAAGTGAGCCTGATATACTGGAATCCAGTGTAGACACCTCTTCCTCCGATAACTAAGTATAGTGCTTTGGGTGGCTAGAGGAGTTCCTTTTGAAAGAAAAATCTTATGTCCTCCTTGTTTGAGTGGATCATGACATTGATTCGGCATGACAGTGCTTTAAAGGCTATTTGGTAATCAAAGGAATTTTGCTAACATTATCGATAAGACAGTTCTTGGCAGAAAAACCCTAAGGGAAGTGTTTTTGGAAATATAAGTATCATTTTTAAATTCATTCCTTCATTATCAGTTATTTGTGCTTAAGAATATTGGACTCAATAGAGGATTAGGAGAATGAGAGAGTGGTGTGAGAAATCATGGAAGGAAAAATGATCGTCGAAGATCTAGCAACAAAGAATTTCAAGTTTTGGACAAGGTGATCCTAGATGAATTTAACCTAGAGAAATTCAGAGATGTTGAAGATGGCTTGAGTGATGTTGATTTGCAAACAGTCAAAGGATTGGAAATCAAGGGGCTTAATATTTGGACAAATTTTTCTTGGTTTGATAATGCAGAGGTTATCAGGATGATCCTTAGCCATGTATGGGATGACAACATTATTAGTTTGCGCGACAGTGGAGAATTTTTGGCAAAGAAGTCATTCTTAAATAGAGAAGTGGAAGCCCTAACCAATGTGGAGGGTGATCAACGAACATTGATCATTAACACTATCATCAACCATGTGGTGAGGTATGTAGCCTACAAGATTTTTTACAAAATCTATTTCAGGAATAGGGAAGGTGCCACCTCAGCAATTGCAGTATATATGGCACATATGCTTGTGATGGAAAAAAAATCATTCAACTTGTGTGAATTGTTGAGAGAATTGTTGTTAGAGAATGTTAAGATGACAAATGAAAAGAATTATCCTTTCGGGTTTGGTTCATTACTTGTGAGTTTGGTTATGTATTGTTTGGGATCTCTTCTAGCAAAAGACAATATCATATAGGAGTCTGGTATTCCAATTGCAAGACAAATATTTAGATATTTGAACAGTCTGGATAATAAAGAGGAAGTCTGTGATGCTTATTTCAAATCCTTTTTGGACACATGGAGTGTTGGCCTGGTATTTTTTGTTTCCTTTTCAGAAGGTTCTTCCTCTGGAAAGAAGAAAAGAAGACAATCTATTCCTATCACTATTTTGAAGTCAAAGAAAAACAAATTAGAGGATAATGTAGTGATTGGAGATCCAGTCTCTCATGTAGCTGGAGGAGATTCAACAATTGCAAAGCAGGAAGCTAGAGAATTAGATGATGAATCTAATTTGCTAAAATTAGTGGACACCATGGATGGAATCAAGAAAATTGGTGTGATGTGGTTGACTTTAGTTGAATTAGATAGAATTGAAGGTATTCTAATGAATCATTTGATTCAGAATAACATGAGAATTGAGGATATAAGTAATTTACTTTTGGAATCCCTAAATGAGGTTCTAAAGGAGAAGTTTTTTGTGTAGTTTGTTGAAGGTGGAATATCTGGAGAAAAAGGTTTGGATATGCAGAATCTATTGAATGCATGTGTTGATGCACAAAAGATATTATCAACATGTATTGAGGAATGGAGGAATTGTATCCATAGTGCTAGAAGAGTCTACAGGTATTGCATCTCTTGGCCGACAGCTGTAGTGAAGCACACAAGCAAAATTGATGCTATTGAAGATGAGTTGACAACTTTAGGCAAATATTTTGATTTTCTAAATGATAAGGATGGTGAGAAGAGGAAAAGAATCAACTTTCTTCAAGCTAAACTCTTATTATTGCAAAGGAAGAAAGAAGACTTTGTGAACATGTTTTGGAAGGTGAAGGAGATTGTTGAGGCTAAATTGGAGCATTTTTCAGCATTGCTTGGAATTGTAGTTGAGCATGAGAAGAACCCATATGCTCTAGATAGTTTTTCTCTTGCAGTTGATCTATTGGTAGAATGCAGAAGCCTTTCAGTCAACATTAAAATAGCCATAAATTCTTGGGAAGTTTTTCTTCCAGATCTAAAGGAGAAATACAAGCTTATCTTTCTAAGGAAGAGAAGTTGAAGGTTCTTGTGTGGTATTCAGTCTCTGACATTTTTGCAGTTGTATATATTATGTCTTCTTCTTCCTTCTTTTTCTTTCATCAAAGGCACAATTTGTCCTTTATATCAAAAGGGGAGAAAGGAATGTGGTTTCTTGGATTTGAGGAGTTGCATAAGAAAGGAGGAGTTGTGTCATATGCAGATATATTTTGGATATGTTTTTTTATTAATGAAAAAGGGGGTGATTGTTATACTTGTGTGGATATTGTTGTCATTGATGTCAAACTAGCTATCTGGTATGGAGCCATTTTTGTAATTTGGCAGTGAGCCACCTCTTTGTAGACACCATATAACTAGTTATATTTTCCTAAGAGTTAACACTTTTGGTTTTTCCCATTAGGGTTTTCCACATATAAATCCAGTGTTTCTCTTGTGGTTGTGTTCTTCATGATTATTCTACTTTTGCAGTTTTAAGTTCATTAAGTATGATAGATGAAGTTTGATATTTCAGGGGAAGATTAAAGTATTGATAAAAGTGTATATATGTGTGTGTGTGTGTGTGTGTGTGTGTGTGTGTGTGGGAATACTGATTCAACCCCCTCTCAGTATTCTAGTTCTTTCAACCTAGTCAACAAATAAGGTCTACACAGACCTAGAGAGGTGGTGCAGTCACCGGTTAGGAGGGAACTCAAAGAGATCAATACGGACCAACCAGCAAGAGTAAACACAATAGAAACACAAGGATATGATGGAGGCAATGTAGAACTGAATGAATTCCATCATGAAAAACTGATTACATTCAACCGGTAACAACCGAGTTATAGAAACCAGCTCACTTTCCTACTAAAACATGCTTAATTACAGAACAGGTCACAACCAAGACCTCAAATCTAAGGATCTATCTTATATGTTCTATATCTGAACTTGTCTGCATTCTAATGCTCAATTACAATGATTTATATGATCCAAGGGGATCTAGTCGACACAAAAAGGATCAAATGCTGAAGAATAAGACCTAACGTGTAAAAGGAACAAGGTCAGCCTATGCCAAAGAAATTCCTCTAGAAAATCCAAAGGAAGAAGTGTAGATCAAAGGAAAGGTCGGCCACATGCCAAGGAACATCGAAATCAACACTCAGGGATTTGGAAGATACGAAAAGGGTCCGATAGATCCCAATACATTACAAATACAAAATAGGTCCAAGCAACCGGTAACCAGAAAACTATCTCAGAAACTAGTAGTGATAACTTGCTGGAAAATGATCCAAATGCTTCATAGTTTGGGAATAAGGTAGATGATCAAGTCCTTAAGAAAAATACAACTTCATGAGATCGGTGAGAAAATGCTAGAAAATGCATAATGAAATGTTGAAACTATAAAACAGAAAGCAAAACAGAAAGGAAATATTTTTGGTTGATGCAAGATTGCCAAGAATCGGGGATGATCCTGCATTAGACATCCGGGGTTGTTGGAAAAAAAGTGAGTCTCTCACTTTGTTGGGGTCAGAGGAAAACCAAGGTAGTCTACCTCTTCCTGAGAAATCCAAGATGAATCTTCAAGTGGTCTGTCTTTTCACTTTACAAGATACTCCTTATACAGATTGCTCCGGGTACTACAACCAATCCTACTGTCCAAAATATCTTCAATATGATTTGATTCATTTCAGGGCAATTGTTTCTCCAATTCTGCAATACTATTGTCACTAAATTATGGTTCATGATACTAATGTAGGTCTGCAATGTTAAATACAAGTGAAATACTCAAATTATCTGATAACTCCACTTCATATGCATTTTCGGAACTAAACTTTCTCAAAATCTTGCAAGGTCCAAACTTCCTCATTTGCAACTTCTTATAAGTTCCAATCGGGAATTTTTATTTTCTCAGATATACCATCACTTCATCACCACAAATTCCTTATGTCTCCTCTTCTCATCTGCTTTCTCCTTATACTTGTTGTTCATGTCCTCCAAATGTTGCTTAACTTGAATATGTAAGTCCTTCACGTGATCTGCAAATTCTTCTGCTTCTACACTTGTTCGGTCTTCACTGCTAATATCTCTTAGTTCTGATATACCTTTGGGGTGTTCTCCAGTAACGATCTCAAAAGGTGTCCTTCCAGTACTCTTGTTTACCGAATTATTGGAGGAAAACTGTGCTCGTGCAAACATCAAATCCCAACTTTTGGTTTTGTCTCCAACTAAGCATACCAACATCTTCAACTCCTCAAATCCTAATATTGTTGCTGTCATCTCTATCAGCAAATTCCTTCTTCTACTCAGTGCATCAACAACTTTGTTAGATTTCCCACTTCTATGCTTCAACACAAAGGTGTAACTTTGCAAAAAATCTACCCATCTCATATATCTCTAATTCAACTTACTCTGACTTTTCAAATACTGGAAAGCTTGATGATTTGTATTCAACACAAACTCCTTAGGCAACAAGTAATGTCTCCACTTCTTCAAGGCTTGAACTATGACATAAAATTCTTGATCATACACTGAATATCTCTTCCTGGCACCATTCAATTTCTCACTGAAATAAGCTATTGCTCTCCCTTCCTGATTCAATACTACTCCTATTGTTGTTCCACTTGCATCACAATCCACTTGAAATACTTTGTTAAAATCCAGTAAAGCTAACGCAGGCTGCTCAATCACTCTCCACTTCAATAGTTCAAAACTTTTGTTTTCTCCGGTGGTCCACTTGAACTCCTTCCTATCTCCCCTCATTGTCTCAGTCATAGGGTTACAAACTGAACTAAATTTTTTGATAAACTTCTGGTAGAAACTAGCCAATCCATGAAATGATCTTACCTCTCCAATGCTTTCTGGTTTAGGCCATTGAACAATTGCTTTTACTTTCTTAGGGTCCATCTTCAAACCATCCTCAGATATCACAAATTCAAAATATACTAATTCTTCCTTCATGAAAGTACACTTCTTAAGATTTATCAGCAAGTTTTCTTCTCTCAACCTTTGCAAAACTTGTCTCAAATGCAACAAATGCTCCTCTTTTGTCTTTACTGAAAATCAGAATGTCATCCAAATATACAATAACAAATTTACCCAAGAATTTCTTCAATACCTCATTCATCAACCTCATGAAAGTACTATGTGCATTAGTTAACCCAAAAGGCATCACCAACCATTCATATAGTCCTTCATTTGTCTTGAATGTTGTCTTCCACTAATCTCCTTCTTTGATCATAATTTGATGATATCAACTCTTCAAGTCTATCTTTGTAAAGTATTTGGCTCCACTCAAACGGTCTATTATGTCATCCATCCTAGGCAAAGGAAATCGGTATTTTACCGTGATCTTGTTTATTGCTTTAGAATTGGTACACATTTTCCATTCTCCAATTTTCTTAGGTGCTAATACTGCTGGTAATACACAAGGACTCATACTTTCTCTAATCAAACCTTTCTTCAACTATTCTTGTACTTGTCTATTCAACTCTTCATTCTCTGTCGGTGTCATCTGGTGTGTAGCTTTGTTAGGCAAACTAGGTCCATGCAATGACTGATACTTCTCATAGGTGGTAATCCATCATGCACATTATCTGAAATGATGTCTTCATACCCTGTCAGCAATTCATTTATCTCTTCTGGTTGTTCTTCTTCATGCTCCAGATTCTCAGTCTTCTTAGGAACTAAGGCAAAACACACATTCTCATGTCTCATTCCATCCAGGAATTTCCTTCCATCCACCAAACAGATTCTAGTATTCATACATACTTCACTCTTTAAAGGCTCCTCCAAGGGCAACAAGGTTTGCTTCATCCCATTGGCCACAATACTATATGTATTCTTCCTCCCATCATGTATTGCCTGTCTATCAAATTACCAAGGTCTACCCAACAAAAGATGACAAATATCCATAGGCATAATATCACACAAGACTTCATCATGATAATTCCCAATTTTCAATTTCACCAAACATTTCTCACTTACTAACAACTTATGATTATCCTGAATCCATGCTATTTGATAAGGCTTAGGGTGTTTCAATCTTTCCAAATTCAACTTACTCACCATCTCTTTTGAAACAAGGTCATTTGAACTACCACTATCAATGACAACTTTACAACACTTACCGAATACCTTACATCTGGTCTTGAACAAATTCTTCCTCTACAAGGGCTCTTCATCTCCTCGAGTAAGACACAAAGCTCTCCTCATCATCAACATTTCTCCATCTTCTGATTTATTAGCTAATCCGATGGGGTTTTCTTCCACCAATTCTATTCTTATGGTATTCTTTGTCTTCTTACACTCGAAAGCATGATGTCCTCCTCCACACTTATAGCAAGTTCCTCTAGACACTTTCTTGTCTTGTCTTCTGTCATCTTTTCCAAAATTATCGTTCCAGTAGCCATCTGGTTCTCTCCTCCAGTAGATATTTATATCATCCTTCTGATATGAATTACCTTATTTGGTCACTTCCTTGTCCTTGTTTTTATCCGTAGAGGTTCTTTTACCTCCAATATATCCTCTTCCTCCTTGAAATCTTCCTCTGGAAAACCTTCCACCTCTACCTCTCTATCTCTACTCATGTCTTTTGTTCAGCTTCTCTTATGCTTTCAGGGCATACTGATAAGCTTCTTTAACACTCTGCAATTTGATGAAACCGAGTTCATCTTGTATAGACATCTGCAATCCATTCAAATATCTTGTAACTTGTTTAGCCTCATCATCAACATGTTCGGATCTGATATTCAACTTGTAAAATGCTTCGGTGTACTCCTTTACATTAGATTCCTTCTGCCTCAAATTCTGCAACTTTTGGAACAAATTCACTTGATAATCAACTGACATAAGTTTTGATTTCAACTTAGCAATCATCTGATCCTATGTTTTGATCTTCTCTTTACCTCTTCTCTATCTATCAACCTATAAATTCTCCCACCAAAGAGATGCATGACCTTTCAACCAAGTACAAGCATATTTCACCTTTGTTTCCTCTGCATTGTTCTCAAAATAAAAATATTTCTCCATCTCTAAGATCCAATCCATCAATTCATAAGAGTCCAACTTTCCATCATATTCCGGTGGGGTAAAATGGGGTTTAGTATTCGCCCTACTCAAAACCCTAAAAAAACTTTCTTCATCCGGATCAATTGCCGATGGGTTTACTTGTTTTGTCGAGGCTTCTTCTCCTTCATCTTCACTCACATCTTTAATATGTCAACCTCTTCTTTGGGCTATCTCAATGGCTTCCAATCGGGTTGCAATTGCTTGCAACATTTCCATCACAATAGGGTTTACATTCTCACGTGCTCCACCATTCCCATTTCCTCTTTGCACCATCTTCACACCAATCCTCTGCATCTGCAGATTGGATCCCAGTCCGCCACCCTATATCAAAATTTATTAGGACAACACAATCTCCGAAATGAAAGCTCACTTTGATACCACTTGGTGCAGTCACCAGTTAGGAGGAACCTCAAAGAGATCAATCCGGACCGGTCAGCAAGAGTAAATAGAATAGAAACACAACGATATGATGGAGGAAATGTAGAACTAAATGAATTATATCTTGAAAATTTTATTACATTCAATTGGTAACAACCGGGTTACAGAAACCAACTCATTGGCCTGCTAAAACATGTTTAATGATAACTCAATGATGAACAATAAGTACCAAACCGGTGCTGAGAGGGGGGGGGTGAATCAATACAGTCACAAAATCTTTTCCCAAATTGGTTTGACTACAAACACTGCAAATGTCTAACAGACAGTAACACTGGTCTGAAACAGAATGCAACCGGCAAGGCTAGGAATGACTGTGACAAGCGTTAACCAGTTAATCACTTAGTTTTCCACTCAACTTAATACTACACTTCCATTTTACCTTTATGCTTGAATAGGTAATCTATCATCAAAAATATAAGAACAGCTAGCTCAGTATGTTTTACCTTCAGACACAAATCACTTAAATCACCACATGAAAAACACTACACATGACACACGGATTTTTCACGTGGAAACCCAACTGGGAAAAACCACGGTGGGGATAAATACCCACAAGCTGCTTTTGAACTCTTTAGAAGTCCGCTCTGTTAGGAGCCTAGTCCACTTAAAGACTGTTACAACAAGTTCTACTAGGAACGGATCCTGTTAGGGATCACCCGGTTAAGGGATGGCTAAATACCTAGTTAAGGGTTAAACCCTATTAGAGGATTTCAAGAACTCAATTAGTTTGAGTCACCCTGTTAAAGGATTTACAACAAGCTGATTAAAGCTATTTGGTTAAAGGATTTTTCAATTGTTGAAGTTGTTAAAGATCAACAGGTATTACAATGATCTGATAATAGCACTCAATGTCTAATGCAAATCCACTTAAGTTCCTTCCTTCTGCACACACACAATGCAGGAATCAATCCTCTTATCTCATTTGGTCTAGCAAGAATCACGTATCTCTGCATTTAGATACACACACACCATTTGCCAACAACCTTAGAAAGAAACACAACATCGACCTTATAGGAAATAGATAGGTCGGTAGCATAAACCCTAAACCCTAAAAAATTTAGGTTAAGTAATTCAAACGGTTCAATCCTGACCGTTGAACACATTGCATTGAATACAAAAGTCTTAAATATATCTCAAGACATTCTCCATCATTCATTCTTCACCGCTTTCATGGTGGCTTGTAACCCATCACGCATTCTCCACCATTTACAGAGACTTCGCACATTCCTGAGGTAGATAGGATTGATCTCCTTCATGCAAGATCCTTCACGTGCTCAAGCTGACGTGGAAACATGATCTAATTTTCATTACAATGCTAACTCATCACACAATGTCATCGGTTGAGTTACACAGGCTTGGAACACTTCAACCAGAAATCCTAAGGTTGAGACTACCAACCGGTAGTCATGCAAAACTTCCATATACCAGTTCACAATGTTATACCGGTTCTCTCATATACCAACTCTTAGTATCATACTAGTTCTCTTGCCAGTTGCTTACTTCCATATACCAGTTCACTCTTCAGCATATTGACATCAATGACAACATACAATGTCATCATGTCTTCATACTGGTTCACATATGCAAACAATCTCCCCCTTTGGCATTGATGACAATATACAAAGATATCTGTCTTCTTCATACCGTCTCTCCCAATACTGCAGATATCTTCTCCACTTTACTTCTTCTCCCCCTTTGACAACAATGCCAAGGTGGAGGCACAAGCTTCCCTGTTCCATTATGCTGCTCCCTCTGAGGAGTAACATCCTTCAACACATCAATCCTAAAAAATATTGGACACTGCCATACCTGACTGATGTGGAGCACATATTTTCAGTTCACCTCTTGAAGGGGCAGCACCCCTAATTCACCTCTCAAATAGGTAAATATACCCTTTGGTAGAGGCTAGGTGAATATGTCTGCTAACTGCTCCTTACTAGAAACATGTTCCAAGACAACCTCCTTGTTTTGAACCTTCTCCCTCAAGAAATAATACTTGATCTCAAAGTGCTTGGTTCTAGCATGCAAAATCGGATTCTTGAAAATGTTAATTGCACTTATATTGTCACAAAATATGCTTACTGGTTCAGATATAGGAACTTTGAAGCCATTTAATACATGCTTCATCCAAATAGTCTGGGTGCAGTTCATAAAAGCTGCAATATACTCTACTTCTACTATAGACTGAGAGATACAACTCTACTTTTTACTCATCCATGAGACTAGTCTACCACCAACGAAGAATGCACCACCGGTTGTGCTCTTCCGGTCATCTACATTACCAGTCCAATCAGCATCTATGAACACTTTCAGGTTGAAATCATTATTGTATGGATACCATAACCCATAGTCAATAGTTCCTTTCAAATATCTAAGAATCCGCTTGACTGCTACCAAGTGGGATTCTCTAGGGCTTTGCTTAAACTGAGCGGTAATACCCACTGCATGTGCAATGTCTAGTTTGTTGTGCACTACATAATGCAACTTACCAATCACTGATCGGTAATCCTTCTCATTTACCACCGCCGAGTCATCTTCTTTTGATAGCTTACAACCGGTCACCATTGGTGTACCAACCTGTTTACTATCTTCCATGCCAAAGGTCTTCAACACCTCTTCGACATACTTGGACTGAGTAATAAAGATTCCATCTTTCATTTGTTGAATCTGTAGTCCAATGAAGAACTTAATCTCCCCTATGAGTGACATTTCAAACTCCTTTTTCATCTCATCAGCAAATTCATGACTCATCTTGTCATCACCTCCAAAGATGATGTCAACAACAAATACTTCACAGATCAGAATCTAATCTCCTTCTGATTTCAAGTAGATAATGCTATCTTCACTTGTTCTTTCAAATCCAATCTTCACAAGATGGGAGTGCAAGCATTCTGTAAGGCCTTCCCCAAACCAAGCTTTGATTAACTTAGTTGACCATGTTTGACCCTATTTATAAATGCTATATAATACAATAGAATGGACTGTGTTAGACTGATAGATTTGTGAGAAAAGAAATTGAACCAAGTTATAGAGTTATTTCACCCGGTGGTGTATACTTTGATGTATTATGAATTGAAATCCTAAAAGATCCACTGATTGGGTAATCTTGATCTAACGTATGTTAGCTATATCTGGATTTAGAACTTATTGGATTCCATGATTTGGATAACATTGATGTAGGATTGATGCTTCATTTATATGCTTATGATATAGGATCCTACATGATTCTAGAATAGGATGAATTTGAGATAGTGTATGTCATTATTGGAATTGCAGGACTTTACTATGATGATAGAAATAGAATGCATGTTTTATGTATGGAGTAAATTTATGAGAATTGTGATAATTGCTTATGTGGATTATTTGGATATAAGATGTATTGATTTGTGTAAGTGTATATTGTATGCAGAATGTTTGATGTGCATTTTTATTCATGTGCTTTATATAAGGTTATTCGAAATTATTAATGTGTGTTTGAGTTGCGCAGGAAAAGTTATCCATGTGACCATGGAAATATTACGGAGAACCAAACCTAGACCTATGTATGTTCGTAAAACCAGGGGTTGTCTATTTGGAGAGACAACACCCCGTTTGTGTCGTATTTTATTCATAATAGTAAATGATGCATGTGTGTTAAATGTTATTTAATTGATTTATTTAAATCCAACAAGAGACACGATTTCATGTATAATTTTGTAAAAGTATTATCTTTGTGTCACTTGACACGTGTGGATTTATGTTTAAGTTTTTAAATTTGTCTCTTGGAGGGAATTGTTTAACTATGGCTTTTTCAATTAATGTAATGTGATTCCATAAATGCCTTGGGTAAAGAATCTTTGGGATGGTCAACATAGGTTTGACCCGAAAAAAAACTTCAGAGGGGTTAAAAAAGGGTTAAATGGACACCTAGGGGTAGTTTAATAGGGTTTCCTAAAGCCCATAAGGTATACCTAAGGGTTAGGGGTAATTTTAGGTAAGTTTCTACCCCCATGTGACCTTTTAGACACCCTAAAAAGTGACTTTTCTAAGTTGTGCGAAAATTGAAATTAGAAGACTTGAACTAAGTTGTAAACCTTCCTTTTCGAATGAGAGTTCCATTTCCCATTTTACCTTACCTTCCTTTTTAGTTTTTAGAAACTTGTGAGAACTCTCACAAAGAGCTTCTTAAGCAAGAATTAGAAAATTAGTGGGTAATCACCCACTCTCCATTTTTGGGAGACAAAGAATTTTGGAAAAGAAAAAGATAGATTTGGGATTGAGAATTGGGCTAAGTGTAGAAAGAAATGACTTGTGGAATTGGGTTGCTCATCCTCAACAAAACTAGCATACCCTTGGGTAGTTTAAGGTTGGTTCTACCTTTCTTGTAATGTTTTCTTATTGCATATTGGATTGAAAGAATTGCTTGTGTTAAAGGCTAGTTTGCCTTGCATGTATTCCTTGGAAATTTATTTGGTGTTTTGTGATTATGCAGTTTATGTGTTTTGGGAGTAACCAAGACCTCCTACTCTTGGGAGAGAGGATGTTCTTATGGGTGGTAGAAGTGAAAGCCCTCGAGTGAGAGGCTCTCGTATTGAGAGTGATCACAAGGGATTTAATGTGACCCTTGTTGCATGGCTTGTTTATGCTTTGGGGGTCATAAGGAGGGAAATAAGGCATGAATGCCTTGGGGGGCATAAGGAATGTGGGGTTGTTATACTTGATGTAATTGGTTTTCCATGAGGTGGCTATATGTTTTGGTTTGCCATGAGGTGGCTATATGTTTTACCATACTTGCAGTCTCCTCAGGGTACTTGGTCCACTACCACCCTTGAAAAGACATCACATTGTGTGGTGTAGTGTAGTCTTGGTTGGGAATGTGTTTGTGAATGTTTTTCCCTTGTTATTGTGTTTTCCTATGTGTAGCTTGTCTAGGGCTTGGTTCTCCAAGCTCGGGGGTGGCTACTAGTTAGCCTAGGCTGGGAGGTGAGCACTCCATGGTCATAACATTGATTTATTTGTAGGTTGTTGAAAGGAAAGAAAAGGACAAGTAGAAGTTGTTGGTTTAATTTGGTTGCAGAAGAAGATTCAAAAAAAAAAAGAAAAAAAAATGCTACATGTTAGTTTCAAAAATGTAAATGGGAGTTGCATGTTGTATTTACTTTAGAAATTCTAGACTAGTTGGGTGTATCACCCATTTGTAAGGTTGATTTATTTTATGCTAATTATGTTTAAAGAAATGCATTACTTTTGTCAAGTAGTATTTGATGCAAAAGAAATATGTTTATCTGGGATTAAGTCCCCTATAGATTCTGAATTTGTAATGTAGTATGCATGTTAGTTTTGAAAATGAAAGTTATTTTTTCTTCCATGTAATTTCTGGAAATAAAAGAATCAGACTATTTTTTATACATATCTCTAAGTTTTAAATTAATTAATAAAACATTTATTTGTTGTTAAAATTATTGAATTCCGCCATTTATATAAATGCTATTTAATTTATTGAATACTGTAAATTACTTAATTACATAAAATAAAATCTAAAGTTAAACGGTCAAGCTATTTAAAATAATACTTTTTTTATATAGTTGTTGTACAAATTTATTTAAGTCTGCCAGAAAATTTATTTGAAGAAAACAACTCTAAAAATTAGTATGATCATCTCTAAGTTTTATTTCAATATATCTAGTTTAAGTAAAAATATATTTTTATAGTTGCTGCATAATAAATATTTAATTCCGCCAATTACTTTATGCAGAAAATAAATCTAAAGTTAAGATAATACAATTATGATTTAGCAACAAGGTATTGTTTTTTTTTTTAATTCAGAGTATTATATTCAACTTGTTTTTATTGTTCAAAAAAAATAAATATAAATTTAAATGCATAGTAATGTTAGCTCTAAATTTCTTTATGCATCGAAGGTATATAAACATATACTTATAATTTTAATTAAACTACATTTGTATATACAATATACAAATATATATATATACAAATATATATACAAATATATATATATATATATATATATGTATATATATATGTATATATATATATATATATATATATATTATATTTATTAAAGAAAAAAAAAATAAAAAATAAATCACTGGAGGGTTTGGGGAAAGAAGCTGAACCCACCGTATACACAGTGGGCTGACGGTGACTCGGGTCGTCACTATGGCCCCCCATAGTGGACGACATGTAGGCCGCCACTGTGGGAACCCACAGTGGACGGTCGGGGCCTGGCCTGGCCCCACCGCCACTATGTATTCCCACAGTGGGTGGCGCCGACCGCCACTGTGGGGATACCCAGTGGTGTCCGGGTGGAGCCGCCGGTGCCTCCCCGCTCTCTCTGCCTCTCCTCCCCTTCGCTGAAGTTTTTATATGGCTGCCCTCTATGCAAAATTCACCCTGTATAAAAATAAATTTGAAACCCTAACCCAATATGGGTTAGGGTATTTGAAAGAAAATAAATATAATAAAGAAATAAAACAAAGTAATAGGGGCATTTTATAATGATAAAAAAAAAAATTAGGGTTTCTTTATCTTTTAACTATTTAAGTTAAGTTATATGGAATTGTATAATATAGAAAAAAATATGTATTTCCATATATTTGTGTTACGAATTAAAGAAAAAAAAAAATAAAAAAAAAATATATATATATATATATATATATATATAGTTTTAAAAATAAATGTATAAATGGTCTATAATATAATGGCTTATTTATAACATTCATACTTTTATAATGGTTGAATAAACATTTAAATATAATGAATAGGGCAAAATGTAGATTAAGTATTTTTACAATTTAAATATGTCTTTAATAATAAAATGGGCATATTTAAAAAGAATGTTTAAATTTTGAATTACTCATGAAGTTTAATCCTTTAAGAAAATTTATAACAAGTTGGTAAGTTGGTTTTAGCTAAAGGAAAATATTTTTAGTCCACCTATATATAGATCTTGATGAGATTAAACTTTTTAGGAAAATAATCGTTATGAATTTAATTCGACCCTTTTAGTCGATTTAGTTATAAACACATTTTAATTATTGTTAGACATTTATAAATCTAAGTGCTAGGACTAAAATAATTAGTTCCTAAAAGCAATTAATGATTATTGGAGATTATTTATATCCTCGTCAATTATTTTAGAGAATTTTGATTTAATCAATCTATTGACAAAATTTGATGAGATAATAAATTAATATATTTAGTATTCCACATTTAAATTAAATTATTAAGAAAGGATGTATTAACGGGATGATGGGAACTTGATAATTATTAAATAATTGGTATCGGACCAAGTAATTTTATTAATGTCTATTTAATAGAAATAGATCTAATTAAGAACTAATAAACGCAACTAAAACGAAAGATACTTATGAGTAAATTTAATATTACCCTTATAAAATTTATTTGTTCCTCTTGATAATAGGGATTATCGTAATTGTTATGTTAGTATTAAAAAATAAAATTGTTGTTGGTGTTTGCCCAAAAAAATTGGGCATGACATTTTGGTATCAGATCCAGGTTCATACATTGGTGAACATGGGCTACATTTATAACTTAGTTGGAACCAAACTATGGCTTGAAGTATAACACCTAGGTGAAAACTTGCGAAATAAC
Source organism: Cryptomeria japonica (assembly GCF_030272615.1). Taxonomy (NCBI): domain Eukaryota; kingdom Viridiplantae; phylum Streptophyta; class Pinopsida; order Cupressales; family Cupressaceae; genus Cryptomeria; species Cryptomeria japonica. Next base: position 345,167,011 of record NC_081414.1, read on the forward strand.
AAAGTGAAACATAAGTGAAAATTTTTGTAAATCAATAGATCAACATTTATCAATTCAAGGGGTTCCAAGGGTCACTAAAAGCCCTGAAATTGGAACTTATTAGTCATAATATTTATGGCTTAAATAAAACCCCAAAAGGCTGCAAATTTTTTATTTATATGAAGTAATCTCGGTATTTAATAAATGAAATTTAGATCATTAGTACTTATAAGGTTACCATTCAATTGGAACCCAAATGCAATAATTGCCCTAATCAAATCAAGTATGAGGAGTTAATTCTTCAATAAAATACATTTGATGGTAACTAAAAGAATGCCATTCATCGAGATATGTTCATGACAATGGCAAGTCAAGCAAGATAGTTAGACCTAAGATAAAGGCAATAAACAAGATAAATAAAATCGAGACAATTCAAGTTAAGTTTTTAAGCTATATGAAATTATGATGGTTATAAAGATCAAGGCCGCCATTGGAGACATATAGGAAGAAGAGTTAAAAGGAACTCTTGCGAATCTCAGATAGAAGCATTAACCTATCTTAATGACTAGGTACCTTAAGATTGTGGTCATGCTAGAGTTCTTATTAAGAGCATTTGTTGGACAATGTTTGTAGCAATATAGTGGAGCTAGAATCGGATAACCCTGAAGATAAGAACTAAAATGATGAATGGAAATTCCCTTGATCAAAAAACCGTGGTAATACTATAGGTAAGTTAAATAAGGAAAAAGGAGGCATGAACTTTTTGGGTTAAAAAAACACATATTTACAATAAACCCTAAGTTCATCCATGGTTATATAATTGGGGAAATAAGCAAATAAAACCTCAACTAGTTCCTTTATGGGAAGATAATCCTAGAAAAAGTAAATAATGGAAGAGAGAGTAGAGTTGATTTAGGAATTATACAAAAATCCCCATTGAAGTACAAGGGGTGTAAAATAATTAAGATCTTATAATCTAGGAATAAGTAACTAATATTCATTCAGAAAACTAAGAAGAAAAGTGCAACCCAATCATGGTTAACCGCTAGGTACAACACAATATGTAACACAATTTAACTACTAGGCACAATCAAAGAAGCTTTGCAAATTTTGGCACTCAAGAATGAAAATATGCGAAAACATTAAGTATGGATGAAGCAACATGCGGATGGAAAAGGCTTATGGAAAGATTGTATAACAATAATATAATACTAAGGTTTTAATGAGAATTAGTTGGCAGTATAAGATATTTTATGAGAACATTGATAAGGAGCCGAATTATGTGGTTAGCTAAGGGAGAACTTGGAAATTATGGGAGTCTTAAGACATTGGTAATTTTTGGACATCCTTACATTATACCATAATTAGGTAACTAGATATTAGGATGGTAAGATGGTTTATTTAGATTGAAGATATCAAAGATTGTGATATGTCGGAAATGGGCTAGTAAGTAAACATAAATAAGTAATATGGAACGAGATAACTTTCCTTTTACTAAATTTTAAATAAAAGGATAGGTGTTGGTCACTTTTCGAGTGCACACCCCCTTGATTTCATAGTTGCATAAGTGAAGTAGGAGAGGATAAGTCCACTCTCTGAGTTGTTTAAAATATGTCATGAAATGTGTGGGTAGAAATTGTTGTCAACCGTTATCGATCTTACTTGACAATAATTCCACCCCAAATGGCTCTTAACCTCAAGTGTTAGTAATTTGGCAACAAGCTCCTACCTAATGAAGGCAAATGAATGTTAGAGGTGAAAATATAAAGAGCTAGCACAAGGTGCTAAGAAAACAAATGATGTCCCTAGTAAAAATTATATACATTATACAATCCTAAGTGGTTCTAAGTAAACAAGTGTCAATTTTATATCAAACTATCAACCGAGTGTGTAAGACATGAAAGTGTCGATACTTGAGCTACCACACAACATTGAATCAAGGTTTAACATATTAAGATAAGTAATGGAAGTCCAAGAAGAATGGACAGAGAATGGTAGAGTTAGTGTAATCACCTGTTAGATATTATTATGGATGTTAATAACCCTAAATAGATAGCGGATTATATCAGAAAGTGTTGCTGGTAATAGTAAGCACATGAAGGTTAAAATGGAACATGATCTATTAAATGATGTGATCTCTTGTGTATAAGAATTTATTTCGTAAATCAATAAAGGATTATAAAGAATCTAAGAACCTTAAGAGTCTAATAATCACTTCCTAACACACTCAGGATGTGTGATCTTGAGTGATGTATTGCGGTTACTCCCTAGGGTATGACCAGAATGGTCATCTTGTTTCAAGATTTGATTCGTCAGTATTTTCAACTTTCTTTGAAAAAGTATATTGTGACCTAGGGGCTAGTAATTTCTTTTATTTATTTATTTATTTGAAGAGAAGACCACTAAATTTATGTTTCTTTTTATTGGAACTATGGCACTTGCCATGTTTCTAGTTTTAATATCTTTCAATTGCCAGCATTTTTCTTCTTTTGAAGGGACTTGGTAAAAGTAATTTCTATTTTGACCTTTTTAAAGTGTCAAGTGGTCATTTTGATGGTTGATATAGCTAGCCTTAGTGATGTGATTTGTATAAATGTCTATCATGTTCGTTGAACCACTGATAGTGTGTCAAGGGAGAACACCACAAGGAGTGAAATTAGGCACAAAGAATATATTTTATCAAATTAAGATAAAGGAAGGAATATCCTCCTAAGTAAAATTAATTGCAAGCAATCTGAAAGAGAAAAATTTATATCAATAGTGTGATCTAGACCTAATGAATTACGAAAGTAATGATTGTCGACTGGTAAATTTAGCATGGGTATGGAGATGATTGCGTGGATGATATCTAAAATAAGTATTAATAATTTCCATCACTTCCTTAGAATGGGATTGTTGTGTACCTTAATGTATGGGAATTGTGAATAATGCACCCTATGAAACTGTAACCTTGGAGTCTAATAAAAACATTATAAACCCTAGTGGTAGAAAACTACCCTATATAAGAGCAGAATTGAAGAACCTAAATTTGATTTTTGCCTTGTCACCTAAGAAAGTTGGAAGAAATTATGCACCTAGGATGGTTTAGCAAATAGTTTATTAACACCCTAATGAGGTGCCTGGTTGTAGAGTAAGTAGATTCGTTGTGGATAAGTGTGATGTCAATTTTCTTAAGTAACTTGCTTGGATGAGAATACAGTAGGATAAACATGTTTTTAAACAAATTCTAAACAAAGTAGGACTCCTAGAAATTCAATATGTGTAACCTTGATTGTGGAAGTTGATGTGTGCTATTGATATAGTTTGGATGGCGCATTAATGTAAGTTGTTGGAAGACAAAATTTTGTAAATACCTACTTGAGATTTAAGGGAAATGTAATAAAAATACTAAGATGTTAACCTTGTGCAGATAGTAAGTTAATTACAAAAATAAGTTGATTTTGGTATTTCAACCTTCTAGTAGGCAAGATAAGATTTTGAGTAAACTCATTGAAATTGTGGGAAATGTTATGTCCCTACCTCGTAATTCTACTCATGCGACTTCCAGGAGTAAGTCAAACTCTAGGGGAGGAGGATGTAAGGCCTTCCCCAAACCAAGCTTTGATTAACTTAGTTGACCATGTTTGACCCTATTTATAAATGCTCATCTTCATCAGCATCAGCATCCACCAGTGTAGGAACACAGTTACTGGTACTGGGCTGATTTGCAACCGTTTCCCAGAAGGTTACTACCGGTTTCCTCAGGTTTCCTAGAGTTTTCATCAACCCTAATGTTGATTCTTTCAACAATTCTCTAAGTCCTATTGTTAAAACATTTGAGAGCTTTACTCTTGGTGGAATATCCTAAGAATATTCCTTCATCACATTTTGCATCGAACTTGCTCTGATGTTCACTCCTCTTGATATAACATTTGCTACCAAACATTCTAAAGTAGCTTACCACTTGTGTCTTACCGGTCTAGTACTCATAAGGAGTCTTATCCTTTCCCTTTTTGATGAGTACCCGATTCATTGTGTAGACTGCAGTGCTCACCGCTTCTCTCCAAAAGGTGAGAGCAACTTTTCCTTGGATCAACATATTTCTAGCTGCTTCAACCACAATCTGGTTGTTTCTCTTTGCTAAGCCATTCTGCTGTGGAGTTCGGGGGGCAGACAGTTGCCTCTTGATGCCATTCTCTTCACAATATTTGTTGAATTCATCAGAAGTGAATTCCCCTCCTTGATCAATTCTAAGGCATTTGATTCTTCTACCACTTTCCTTTTCTACTAATTCTCTTAAATCTATAAACTTTCCAAAGGCTTCAGACTTGTCCTTCAAGAATGTGACCCACATCATTCTTGAGAAATCATCTGTAAGAATCATAAAATACCTATCTCCCTACACACTCCTAGTTTTCATAGGACCACACAAATCAGTATGCACAAGATCAAGTAAGTTGTTAGCTATGAAGGATTTACCTTTGAAGGTTGAGGAAGACATTTTCCCCAGTTGACATTCTCTGCACGAAGGATTTTCCAATTTGCTCAGCATCGTCAGTCCTCTAACTACCTTGATCTTACTGGCCTTTACAATGTTATTAAAGCTTACATGGCAGAGTGCCCTATGCCATATCCAGCTTTCATCAAACTTAGCCATAAGACATGTATTTATATTTGCATTTAGCTAAAATAAGTTACCTTTGGTCTGCATACTAGTGGCCATCAAATTACCATTCTTTCCTTTGATTTTGCATGCTCCATTTTTGAATTCCAGAGTGATTCCACTGTCATTCAACTGGGCAACACTCAATAGATTGTGTTTGAGACCTTCCACCCAATACACATTGTCAGCACTGCTCTTTCCATTCAAAGAGATGGACCCTCTTTCTTTAACCATACATAATACATCATTACCAAAGCAAACCACACCACCATCATATTCTTCCAAAGATAGAAACTTGCTCCGGTCACCAGTCATATGGTGAAAACAACCACTATAAATAATCCACTCATTGGAATTATCAAAGCAGGAGACAAGAGCCTTTTTGTCTGACACATCTTCCTTTACTGCAACAAATACAATATCTTCATTCTCTTCATCTTCTGATTCCTCATCTGTGACACCTTCATCAACTGCAACAGAACACTTTCTCCAGTTTCCTCCTTTGAATTTATTGAACCTCTCTGATTTGTCCTTTTTGTCACCATTAGGATAGTTTATAGCAATATGTCCTATCCGGTTACAAGAAAAGCATTTCAAAGGGAGCTTACCTCTATATTTACTAGTTCCTTTAGGAATTTTCCTAGCAAGAAGAGCTTCAAATTCCATCAGGATCTCCTCATCATCCATTTCTCTACTCTGCCTTGGTTCACCACTAGTGCTTGCTTCTTTTCCTTTTCTGGATGGTACAACAGAAGCTCTAAAAGTTGATTCAGTCTTTTGAACACTGCCATCAAAACTATTTAGCTCATAGGATGTCAACTTTGCAATGATGGAGTCTAGGGATACCTTAGTCTTGTCTATTGATCTCAACTCTTGAATAGCAGCAACCCTTATTGCATAGACCTGTAATAAGGATCTCAGAACTTTGCTTACCACAGTGGAATCTTCCATTTTACCACCTGCACTCTTGATATCTCCAACAATAGTTTTGATCCTTATTCCAAACTGTTGAATGGTCTCACCTTCAACCATCCGCATGTCTTCAAACTTCCCTCTAAGGCTTTCTTCCTTAGCTTGTTTTACATGCTCATCACCGCCATAGATATTCTCAAGAGTGTCCCATACTTCTTTGGGATTATCTTTATCTTGGACATCAATAAACTCAATGTCAGATAAGCTGTTGATTAAGGCTTCCATGACTTGCCCATTCTCCTATATTTCTCTCTTTTGATCATCAATGAGAGTATCGGTAGGAATAACAAAAGCATTCTCAACATAGCTCCAGTGTTGAGCACCCATGCTTCTGATGTAAATCTTCATTTTGTCCTTCCATATTTTGAAATTATCTTTGTTGAACTTTGGACCTTCCCTCTTCATCATTACAATAGGATCTTTCCCTCAAGCGGTTAAGCTTACAACACAGAGGACCTAGAGGACGCTCTGATACCAATTGATAACTCAATGATGAACAATAAGTACCAAACCGGTGCTGAGAGGGGGGGGGGGGGGGGTGAATCAGTACAGCCATAAAATCTATTCCCAAACCAGTTTGACTACAAACACTGCAAATGTCTGACAGACAGTAACACCGGTCTGAAACAGAATGCAACCGGTAAGGCTAGGAATGACTATGACAAGCGTTAACCGATTAATCACTTAGTTTTCCACTCAACTTAATAATACACTTCGATTTCACCTTTATGCATGAATAGGTAATCTATCATCAGAAATATAATAACAGCTAGCTCATCATGTTTTACCTTCAGACACAAATCACTTAAATCATCACATGAAAAACACTACACATGACACACAGATTTTTCACGTGGAAACCCAAATGGGAAAAACCACGGTGGGGATGAATACCCACAAGTTGCTTTTGAACTCTTTATAAGTCCGCTCTGTTAGGAGCCTAGTCTGGTTAAAGACTGTTACAATAGGTTTTTCTAGGAATTGATCCTGTTAGGGATCACTCGGTTAAGGGATGGCTAAATACCCGGTTAAGGGTTAAACCCTGTTAGAGGTTACCTTGTTAGAGGATTTCAAGAACTCAATTAGTTTGAGTCACCATGTTAAAGGATTTACAACAAGTTGATTAAAGCTACCCGATTAAAGGATTTTCCAACTGTTGAAGTGGTTAAAGATCAATAGGTATTACAATGATCTGATAATAGCACTCAATGCCTAATGCAGATCCGCTTAAGTTCCTTCCTTCTGCACACACACAATGCAGGAATCAATCCTCTTATCTCATTTGGTCCGGCAAGAATCACGTATCTCTACACTTAGATACGCACACACCATTTGCCAACAACCTCAGAAAGAAACACAACATCGACCTTATAGGAAACTGATAGGTCGGTAGCATAAACCCTAAACCCTAAAACATTTAGGTTAAGTAATTCAAACAGTTCAATCCTGACCGTTGAACACATTGCATTGAATACAAAAGTCTTGAACATATCTCAAGACATTCTCCATCGTTCATTCTTCACCGCTTTCATGGCAGCTTGTAACCCATCACGCGTTCTCCACCGTTTACAGAGACTTCACACATTCCTGAGGTAGATAGGATTGATCTCCTTCATGCAAGATCCTTCACGTGCTCAAGCTAACGTGGAAACATGATCTAATTTTCATTACAATGCTAACTCATCACACAATGTCATCGGTTGAGTCACACAGGCTTGTAACACTTCAACCGGAAACCCTGAGGTTGAGACTAACAACCAGTAGTCATGAAAAACTTCCATATACCAGTTCACAATGTTATACCGGTTCTCTCATATACCAGCTCTTAGTATCATACCAATGCTCTTGCCAGTTGCTTACTTCCATATACCAGTTCACTCTTCAACATATTGACATCAATGACAACATACAATGTCATCATGTCTTCATACCGGTTCACATATGCCAACATTTAATTACAGAATAGGTCACAACCGACACCTCAAATCTAAGGATCTATCTTTTATGTTCTATATATTAACTTTTTTGCATTCTAATGTTGAATTAAAATGATTTATATGATCCAGGGGGATCCGGTCAGTCCAAAATGGATCAAATACCGAAGAACAAGACCTAACGTGTAAAAGGAGCAAGGTCGGTGTCCGCCAAAGAAATTCCTCCTGAAAATCCAAAGGAAGAAGTGTATATCAAAGGAAAGGTCGACCACACGCCAAGGAACATCATAATCAATGCTTAGGGCTCCACAAGCTACAAAAGGGATCTGGTAGATTACAAATGCAAAATAGGTCCAAGCAACTGGTAACCAGAAAACTATCGTGGAAATCGGTAGCGATAACTTGGTAGAAAATTATCCAAATGCTCTGTGGTTTGGGAATAAGGTAGATGGTAAATTCCTCAAGAAAAATCCAACTTTGCAAGATCTGGTAAGCCAATGCTAGAAAATACAAACTGAAATGTTGAAACTGTAAAACAAAAAGAAAGACAAAAAGGATATATTTTTGGTTGATGCGAGATTGCCAAGAACTGGGGATGCTTCTGCATCAAGAGGGGATGAAGATAGGACATGCTAAAGTTGGAGCACAAAGATGAAGTGTATATTGGACTGGTGATAATTTACGATGCTACATTTAGCCCCCACTTTAACGATAGTATGAGTCTAAGCAAATACTCGTGGTAAAGTAGAAAGATGAGAGAGAGGAGCAATTAGGATTGAGATCACAAGGAGATAAGACATCATTAATTTCAAGGAATAAAGCCACCAACCTTAGGATCTTAACTCACACAATGTTATGCAAGGACACAAAAACAAGGCAAAGACAAAAAAGAAAGGCAAACAAGCACAAACAAACACAAAAGACACACAACACAAAACCTAGAAACCAAAACAATACCTCAAGCCAACTAGTTGAAGAGACCTTGATAATCAAAATGTCTCAACTGCTAATATCATTCTTGAAATGTCATCACAATAACACAAGCTATTACATAAAAAGAGAAAGAGCATGCATCAAACCATGAACCACAAATAGCAAAACTATGAGCTCATGAGGAGAAGAAAGGGAAAACATGGATGCCACAGGCTAGCAAGTTGTGTTATTCTAGGTGATCCATGAGAGGAAGAGAAAGAGAGGACATGGATACCATAGGCTAGCTGTGTTTTTCTAGGTCATCCATGTCAGGGAGGAGAGTTTGAATAGTCTAGTTGTGTTTTGCTAGTTCCACTCATCATGTTGCATATGTTGTTGTCTAGTTTCAAGAGTTAAGCATGTCATACAATACTTTATTTTTTTGGTTTTGAGCATGCAACAAGTTGTATAAGAAATGAAATGAAAATGAAAATGTCTCTGGTTTCAAGCATGAAGTATCTCATATAAGACTTTGTTTTGTCTGGTCACAATAATGAACACCCAGTGTAAGACAAATATATGCCTCATTTTGGGAACATCTCGTGTAAGACTTTGTTTTCTCTGGTTTTGAGAATGCATACCCCGTATAAGACATATATAAATGCTATGTTTGGTTTTGTGCATGAAGAATCTCATATTAGACTTTGTTTCATTTGGTTTTGAGAATGAACACCTCATATAAGATATGCAAAATATAGAAAAATATAGTATAAAGAGGGCGATATGTTAAGCCCCCCTTTAAGATGTCAACATAGCCCTATTTTGATATCTTAAGGAAGATAGAAATAAGGATACACACCTTAAATACAAAGGATATATCCTTTTAGGCAAAAATGTTCATAAATCCAAGCTAAAGAGGAAATACTCTTATAACCAAGGAAAATATAGTTGAAAAAGAGACATCTTTCAACAAGTGTAAAGGGAATCCTTGGAGGGGAAGAGATATTTTCTCAAAGACATCTACCTCTAAGAGGATATTTTGAACAAAAATATCACCATCAACCAAAAGAGAGGAAGGAGAATAAGAATACATACCATCTCCCTATTGCTAGGTGAAAGGGATTCTTGATGAAGGATGACACACTTTTGATCCAAAGTGAGGGATTTGTTATAATAGATATACATTACCAAGTTTAGAAGAGGTTGTAGTCAAGGATACACACCTCTTCAATAAGAGAGAATCCTTGAGAAAACAAACAACTTCACCCAAGGAATGATATTGTATTGCAAGCAAACACCATTGAATAAAGGAAAATTTGATCCTTAGAAAGGATAGGAAAGATCAATGCCCTCAAGCATAGGGACAATGAGAAGGATTACACAACCTCTAAGGAGAGATTTATAAATAAGAAAATTCACTACTTCAAGCAAAGAAATATCCTAAACAAGGAACACACATGTACTCGCATGAAGGAATATTCAATGGAAGAAAAGATATCAAGATATGGAAAATGCAACTCTAAAGAAGAGGTAATCTTCAAAAAGGAGAGAGAATTGAATATATATTGTCCTTTCCCCTCAAGCAAGGAAATAAGGAAAAGATATGTTGCTTCCCCAAGATGTTTGTTATTGAAATAGAATCACCACTCATGACAAAGAACATCTAATGAAGTTAACTACTAGTGTCATAGGGTGAGGAGCAACATGATAAGGTGAATAGAGTGCTAAGGCACTACCTTTTCAGCGAGAAAAAGTGCAAGATCCATTGTAAGAGTTGTGCGAGCTCAATCATATTAGTCTTGAACAAATGATTTAAAGGCTTTACAATTTCTAAGACAATGAGAATAAGTATGATGAAAAAGATAATGTTCATCACCTTCACATGCTTATAATTATAATTAAGTCTAATGAAAGGAAAAATAACATTCTTATCATACTTCAATCTCCAAATGATTGTAGTAGCTAATTTCTCTACATTATCAATAGGAGTAGGTCTTGTCTCTTGAGATGTAGGACAAGGGTCACTAGAAGGAGGATTGTCTTCTATGATTTTAATATTTCTATTATCAATGAGTTCTTGTATTCCTGTTTGAAATTCGGGACAATCATTGGCATGATGATCATGGGTTTGATGATATGAGAAAAAAGGATTATTTGAGGAAGAAGAACCTTTAGATGGATGTTAATTTCTATGTCTCACAAGATACAACTTAAACCTATGAATTTTTAGAAGATCATCCATAATTGAATGATGAGGATGTCCTAGACCTTATGTACTAGCTTGTGAAGGAGGGTGTATAGGGACTTTGATTCCTTGTACATATTTTCCAAGTCCTTGCCACTATAACCTATTTTCAAGATTTTGTTATAACCACTCCCAAAGAGATTTTTAATTGTGAAAAAGAAGGACCACTATCATGAATCCCTTTAAAAAATGTAGTGTAAGGACACATAGAAGGATCAAAGTGAGAGTTAGATGAAGAAGAAATATCTTTTGTAGGAAATTTCTCCTTTCTATCATAATTATTCATATACTCTTTGATAGGTTAGGAGGGAATATCCTTATCATCTAAGGATTCATCTTTTCTTAATGTTATATGAGGAGATAGGTCATGAATAAAATGCATAACATCATCTTCTGTACAAATTTTTTGATGACTAATATAAGCTTTAGGAGAATAAGGAGGATCTAAAGGGATTGGTAAACCAATATTTTGATCTTTCCCCCTTGCACTAGAGTATGATTATGAGAAGAGAATGGTGCCATGTTTCTCTTCAATTATTTCTCTCCATTAAAGAGATGGATTATTGTAATGCATGTTCCTAAAAATGTCATCATAAAACAATATATGACATGGATAAAAATATTTGAGATATGACTTGCGAGTAGAAAACATTTTAGAAACCCTAAAAATACAATATGCAAAAGTACTATGAATGAAAAGAAGCAATGTAAAATGAAAGAAGAGATTATTCAACACATGATTGTGATAAATGTAACTAAAAAGAAATGAAATCATATGTGAAATATCAAACAAATCATATTTAGTAATTTCCATTATGAGTGTCTAAAATCAGATTTGAAAATGTAAGTAAAAAATTATGCAACCCACAAACCAAAATTAACAAAATAAATTAGAGTTTTTATGAAAATAACCACTAAATTTATGCAATTATGATCTATGAGTGAAAATTTAATTTTTTAAATGCCTAAAAATTAGATTTGAGACCATAAAATAAAAAATAAGCATGCAAGGAGTCAATTTCACCAAAATGTAATAGTTGGAAAATTAGGAATTAGGGTTTCACTAAGTAAATCCACTAAATATCCCAATTAACCAAATTAGATTGAAAGAGAATTGATCCCAATAGACCTAGGATCAATCCCTAATTGGGAAAGAGACTGAGATTTTAATTATATTCAATTGGTTGGGGTTTGATTATCCTCATTCTAAGTTGAATTGTAATGTAATTGTAAAATTAAGGTAAAATGAGGGATTATTGAAGTAATCTGACAAAAATAGTAAGCTACAAATGTTCCATGAAGCCACAAACTTGGATCTAGCCAAAATAAGATGTTTAAAACATTTCCTTAGAAGTTTGGCCTCATTTTTTGGGACCAAGTAGCATAGATCCACCTTGGTCCTTCGAATTTTTTGTCATTGAAAGATAACCTCTTCATAACTGTTGATATTATCAGATTTCTCATGTACAACTCCACACCTGTTTCATTAGATCTGTAATTGTTGATGATGATGTAATGCTCTTTTAATGTAGTCACAAATGTTGAATGTAATGGCATGACAAATGCATGAACATGAAAAACCCTAATCACACACACATGCTTGGATGAAGATTGATGTAACTTTGCCCCACAATGCTTGAATAATGAATATGCAGCCTTGAATCTATGAAGATGCTTGATAATTAATGCTTCACAAATTCACAAATATATAGATGGAGTCTTAGATTAATTCTAGATTTAAAATGAATTGATAGGATGTCTTTATGTAGGGTTCCCTAGGTAATTTACTGATTAGGTCAACCTCCAACGATTAGGTGTAGCCTTGGGAATTAAATATTTTTGTGGAGATATAACACCTACCCCATTTCAAATTGGGGCCTCTTTGAGAGGGACCAGGGCAATGTGGGGCACCTCGATCTAGACTAGGGTGTTCAACACCCTAGTCCTTCTATAAATAGGACTAGGATAAGCAACCAGGAGGGAGGGTATCCCATGGTAGGAACCACCAAAGGGTGTACATGACATAAAATCTGGATAATGGGGCATGAACAAACCTAGAGAGGGGATGAGGATAGGACACGCTAAAGTGGGAGCACAAACATGAGGTATAAATTAGTATGGTGAAAATTTACGACACTACAACTACTTTTAGATTTTTGGGGAGAGGGTGACAAGGTTATCCTTCTAGTCCTCAAGGCCCCTAGTTGTCCTCTCTCAAAAAGACAAGAGTCCCCACCATCCCTTAAGGTGATTTCACACTTGAGTTGATGGAGATTCTAGGTTTCGTGAGCCTTACATCATCACAATGAAGTCCTAACTTTTGGATGTGTAAAGTGCTTGAAGTGTCTTATTTGTGTTGAAACCGGTGGAGATTGGCTTTAAAGAGCCTTTCCCATCCTACCTTGATTACTAAAAACTTGGCCAATGTGTATTTGTGTTTGACATAATTTATTGCCAAGAGATTGACATAATTGATATTTCCCTTCAACGTCTATGCCTTTGAAACCCCGTCTCTACCTTTTGACATCTGGGACTAAGAAATACCGTCTCCATCTATCATTCATGATTTGTGCTATCACAAAACTTGAAAAATCACTACCTGATACATCAGCTAATAAAAAAACTTTTGACATCAGAAATAACAAATATATGACCCTAGGGAATCCTAATAGACCCGTGAGCTAGACATCTCATTGACCTATTCATCTCCCACACTGTTATCCAAGTCATCCACTTTCATTCCACACTTTCTAAAACCAACCTTCCACTATCCCCTTTGGACAGTAAATAAATCTTAATCAATCCTTTGATCAAATCCATCATCACCAATCCCCAATCCTTATCTAATATCAAACTAAATAAAGTTTATCTAGGTTCTTAATCCTTTGTGATCCCTAATTAGTGTAATGCTTAAGAACTTGCCCATCTGAAGTATTGTTCTTAATTAGCCCTAATAATTGGGTTAAAATCCATAATCCTTATCCAATCTTGCTTGGGAACTTTGCCTATCTTAAGTAAAAAAAGATATTATCCAAATCAAAGTCCTTCACTAAGGATCTAGGGCTTACCTAGTTTGTCTTGACCTTACCCCATCCAAGTTAAATAAAAACTAATCCAAATTAAATAAAACCATAATCAAAATCAAAATCAATCCAATCCAATCCAAGTCAACCTAATCTATCCAATCTAATAAAAAATAAATACTAAGCCCAAAGCTCATCAAAATTTTCACTCATCATCCTAAGTTCAAATCTTTTCTTCTAGTCCAATGCATCCATCATCCAACATTACCTAATCCAGTTTCATTTCCCACCACTCTAAAGGTTTTCTCTTTTATGGTATACACGTGAGCTCAAAAGAAGAAATTAATCAATTCTCATACTAGTGAGATCCCTAACCTAAACTCCCATTATGGGACCCATGAATTAAACCAATAGGAAAAGGTACTACTGGATCAACCTGATGTATCCCCATGATTGTCCTCTTTCCTAAATGGTGCATATAACAAAGAGATGTTGGAAAAGATAATTAAGGCTAATCCAAGTACCCTTTTGATGGACCTCATTTGACATGGGGCTAGACTACCCCCAAACTCTGATAGATCCATCCTCACAACTCACCCAATTGATGAATTCATTCATGCCACCCAACCAATCCTCAACTTTATTCTTAACTCACCACCACATAGTTCTGTCCCTTCAACCACCACTAATATGACCACTACTCCACTAGCTACCTACACATTCTTAAATAACAAGGATAACTTCATCTACACAAGTCTTCCACCTTCAAGCACCAAATATCTTACTACTCAACTGAAAGATTAGTTTCCAAAAATAAAAAGGAACTCAATGGTATACTATTTGTTATTTGAAAAAGTATAATATAGAGTTCACATACTTATATTGGCCCAACCAAAAATTTGTGTTCACTTTATCTCTTTTGATCTCCATACCCAAGTTATAATTAGCAATCCCCAAGTCCATCTCAAACTATGCTAAAAATTGACACTTCAAATAATAAATCATGTCCTTATTGTTAGCAAAAATACCATCTATATGGATAATATAAGGAATAGATCACTATCTTGTTTATATTAAACATAATGTCTTGATTTGGATATAAAATAACCCAATCCCAACATAAGAGAATCAAACTTCTAGTATCACATTATAGCAGACTGATTGAGACCAAATGAACATTTTTCAATCTACTAACTAAAGACTCCTCAACTTTAACAACATATTTCTTGGATTGCATGTCATGTAGGTCTCTTCCTCTAATTCACCATGTAAAATGTTATTCTAATTCATATATTCAATCTCTAAATCAAAAGTTGTTGCTAAAGTGTATGAGAACATAATAGATGTCAATTTAACAACTAGAAATAATGTCATTGTAGTCAATCCCCTAAACTTGGTAATATTCTTTCACAAATCATCTTGTCTTGTATTTTTAACACCACCATTTAAATTAATCTTCTTCTTGAACATCCATTTACAACCAACAATATTTCATTAATCAAGTAATAATACCAAGTACCATTTTTCATAATTTTAAATGCATGAATCTTCTCATCCATATGTTGGGAGTGGTTGCCATTGCACCAAAAGATTGACCTGTCAATACCCGATACAACCACTAGACTTATAGAATCCATGGGAGGCAGTTAAGCCATGTCGCAAACACACTGCTTTTGTTGCAAAGGGACCAAGGGCACACACCTTGCAAAAATCCCCCCCTAGCACAAGTGGGGTTTGAACCCATGACCCATCTCTGATACCAATTGTTGGGAGTGGTTGTCGTTGCACCAAAAGATCGACCTATCAATGCCCGATACAACCATTAGACTTATAGAATCCATGGGAGGTAGTTACGCCATGTCACAAATACACAACTTTTGTTGCATAGAGACAAAGAGAAAACACCTTGCAACACCATAGTCATTCTTCAAAACTCAAAATCATTTAGGTACATCACCTCCTTGAAATTCATAGGTTCGTTAGTATTAGTAACCAAAGAAAAAAGTAAATATTTAATTAGGAGGGATATATCTTTCTGGTTGTTATTTTAAGTGAACGTCCTCCTAAGTTGTTGCTGAACTTCTACTTCCTTTATAACTATAGAATCTCTAACTCTCAAGTCCTTCATAAGCTTATGGTTCAACCTTCTTGGTTTGATGAGTTAGCTAAATTATGTTCTTCTTCTCATCTTATTCTAATTACAACACTATATGGAAGAAGACTTGATCCCTCTAAAAATAAAACTTGTAATATAAATAGAATCTTGAAAATAGGATCCCAAAGCTAATGTAGGAAATATATATTTTAAATTTAATGCCTAGTAAACTTTTTAACATGACTAGCGACACTAGCATGACAATCCCTCTAGATCCATGTGAAATACTTTTGAACTAGAGTTATGAACTATGAGGCCACAAATGAGGGACCTCATCCCCACACTTCACTTGTTCAAACCTATGAGCTCAATGACCTAACAAACATAAAAGGCATGTGAACATACTGGCCCAACAGGGGTTTGAACCTTGGTGGTCACTTCACCAACAAGGTGTTTTAACTATGAAACTACAAGTCCGAAGACAATGTAGGAAAATTATTAATTAGGTAACAAGTTATAGAATTTTTTTCCCTCAAATATTCTCTAATAATATAGAAGACAAATTAATTAGGTAACAATATGTAGCAATTGCTTCTACCTAGAATAATTCTTCCAAGTTAATTCCACTAAGTATATTCCAATCCTTCTCCATCAATTCATGCCAAGTCTTTCTATAACTTTATTCTATTAAGGGATATATGGAATTGTGTTACATCCCATTTTTCATCACCCTCTAGACTATGGTATTTTATTCTGAGTTTTAATTTTGGACTTAAAAATATGAATTGTGACCAATTGAAGGATGTTGGTTAATCATTATATTAGGCAAATATATTCTATGAAAAAAAAAATTATGAATTTAATAATCATGTCAATGAAAATGTAATATTGTGTTTTATATTCTAAGTAAAACGTGTTGATATGATTATACTTATTATGATATTAGATTAACTACTCTCTCAGGTTAATGAGGTGGATGCAGGTGTTGGACATTGTTGCTACTAGGATATGTTGTTGTCATTGATGTCAACATATTCCTGCTCCAGCGATTGTAGATTGGTTTATTGGGATCATGGTTTGGTGTATGGAGTATTTCTAGTATCGTTATATTCTTTTGCATTGGTTATGGTGATCTGGGAAGAAACTAATTGATCATATCAGATGACCCGGTTTTGCAATTTGTTTATCTAATCAGTGCTTTGCAGAGTTTAGTATTTCCTCCGGTATATTCTGGTGAGATCAGATCTTGAGCCGATCTTGTGTATCTTCATTTTAGATGGTTCGTGATTTGGTACTCCGCAAGTTATCTTTTCTTCATGACAGTTGTCGTTGTTTGTGTATTCTTGAGGTTCAGATGTTGATCGATGAAGACTTGATAAGTGGTGTTGGTGTAGCTATTGCTAATGATTCTAATGTGTTTGCTAGTGTTTCCTAATTGTGTCCTATTTGTTTTGATGATCTGCATTGATTTTTGTGTGTGTTCTTGGTGATTTTTTTGAACCGGTGATGTTCTTCATGTTATATGGTTTTCCTAGTGGTGTAGCATGTTGTGGTTGATCTTGGCATGATTACCAGTGGAGTTGAGCATTTGGATATTTGAATTAGGTCCATGCTATGTCATGTATATCATTATATTGGTCTGGTGGTTGATCTTTGTATTGTGTGGTGTAATTTTATAATTGTGAGTTGACGGTTTAGCCGACTTTGTTGTCAAGGTTGATGAATTGTATAAATAGGCGATATTGTCATGTAATTTAGGTATCATGGTTGTGTCTGCATTATCAGAAAGTGGTATATGTGTGAATAAGGATTCATCTTTCAATGTGGTGTATTGAGTAGAGATTGGTGTTGCAGAGTAGACATATGTGCTTAACCGAAACTGTGATTAGACATTTGGAGATTCTATTCTTTCAGTTCATTCCTTCTGAATTGTAGTTTGAATATTGTTATAAGTTAGTGAGACTTCCTTGAGGGTTGTAGCTTTCCGGGTCATTATCTTTTTGAGCAGTGAGCTCTAGGTAGCATGCTTGAATACATGTGCATTCCCCATTGTAATATTTTCACATACTACTATAGAGTATCATCTTATTGTGGGTGGATTCCCACCATGGTTTTTCACATCAAAATATTGGTATTTTGTGTTGTGCTATCAATTTACTTATCCTTGTTATTGGTGCAGTTTAGCAGATCTATTTTTGTGGTTAAGTTTGTAGATTCGGTGAAAACTGATTCACCCCCCCCCCCCTCTCAGTTTTCCTTCATTGTTGTTGCCAACAATTAGTATTAGAGCTAGATCCTTCAAAAGAAGCTTAACCACTTGAGGAGATCTAGGATGGAAATTGGAAGTGGAAGTGTTATCTTTAAGAAGGAGAGTCCGAGATTTGATGGTAGTAACTATGCTATATGGAAGAACCAGATAGAGGTGCACTTGAGGTGTCTTGGAGAAGATTATTAGAAAATTACAAAGAATATCTATGATATTCCTCAGAATGGACCAATTACTATTGATGAAATCAAGGAAGCTGAAAATAACATTAGAGAAAAGGAAGCATTGTTAAGTGCCCTAACTGATTCAAAGATGACAAATGTAATGGGACTTTAGACCGCACATGAGATTTGAGAGAAGCTTGAAACCCTATATGAAGGAGATAAATAAGTCAAAATTGCTAATTTGCAAAGTCTGAAAGGGAAGTATGAGATGTTGAGAAAGGGAGAAGATGAGAACATAAACAACTTTCATGGCTAAGGTGAATGATCTTGTCCTAGGTATTAGATGTGCCGATAGAACCCTTGAAGAAGATGAAATTGTTGCTGAGGTGTTGAGATCTTTGCCTCCTGCTTAAAAATATAAGATCGCTTCTATTGATGAGATCTAGAGTGCGACTACTGTAACAAGAGATATGTTGGTTGGAAAGATTGTTGCATTTGAGCTAAGTGAGTTTGGTGAATCACATGGAAAGTCTGAGACAACATTTAGAGCATCTGTATCTAGAAAGAAGATATGGTCCTGAAGAATGAAAAATATCCAGATATGAAAGAGAGCGAAGAGAGATGGAAGAGAAAGAAAGAGAATTGGAAGAGATTGAAGCATTGATTTCCTGAAGATTTCCTAAGGGAGCCAGTAAGTATGATGGAAAATTGCCTTTGAAATGTTTCTCTTGCAATAAGGTAGGACATTTTTCTTCTAGGTGCTTGGAGAGAATGACTAAGTATGATAGGCATGATAAGTTTGATAAGCATGATAGGAATGATAGATATGAGAAGCATGAGAAGTATGATAAGCCTTACAAGTATAACCAGAAGTATAAGAATCAGAAGAACTACTACTATGATGCTAATTAAGGAGTTGCAAATGAAGTATCAGAAGGAGATGAAGTTGTGTTTATTGCTATCAAAGAAGATGGACCGGTGCCTATTGATTTTACAAGTTAAACTATTGAGGAGAGAGCTTTAATTGATAAAGTTGAAGAAGAAGATGAATAGGTAATTGATAGCGGTTGTTCACATCATATGATTGGTGATAAAAGAAAATTTGTGAGTATGGAAA
Organism: Cryptomeria japonica; assembly: GCF_030272615.1. Taxonomy (NCBI): domain Eukaryota; kingdom Viridiplantae; phylum Streptophyta; class Pinopsida; order Cupressales; family Cupressaceae; genus Cryptomeria; species Cryptomeria japonica. The sequence goes on from NC_081414.1 coordinate 345,186,360, forward strand.
GGTATGATGGTGGAATAGTGAGATTTGGAGATGACAAAGCCTGTGTGATCCGTGGTAGAGGTTCTACTTCCTTTGATGGTAAGCATAACACTGATGATGTCTTATATGTTGAAGGTTTAAAGCATAATATTTTAAGTGTTGGACAAATTATTGACAAAGGTTATGATTTGCAATTCAAGAATGGTAAATGCAAGATCCTAAATGCCTCTGGTATAGAGATCGCATCTGGAACTAAGACTAAAGGTAATATCTTTCATTTGAATGCTTGTGAGAAAATTTTCTTGATTGCTTAGATAGATGAATGTTGGTTGTGGCATAGGAGAATGTGTCATGTTAATTTTGATTCAATGATTAAGATCAGTTCTACTCAAGTTGTTAGAGATCTGCCTAAGGTTGTTAAGCCTACTAAATCGGTATGTAAGGAATGTCAATGGGTAAGCAAACAAGGATTTATTTCAAGAGAAAACAATATACATCTGATGGATTTCTAGATCTTGTGCATACTGACCTATGTGGACCTGCAAATGTTAGAAGTGTGTAAGGTGATAGATATTTTATGCTACTAATTGACGATTATTCTAGGATGATGTGGGTTGTATTTTTGAAGGAGAAATCTAAAGCATTAGACAAGTTCAAGATATTCAAAGAAAAGGTTGAGACCGAGTCAGGATTGAAGGTGAAATGTCTGAGATCTAACAGAGGAGGAGAATTTGGTTCCAGTGAGTTTGATTCATTCTATGAAAATCATGGGATTAGAAGACAATTATCTACTCCTAGAACCCCTTAGCAAAATGGAGTTGTTGAAAGGAAGAACACAACTATCTTGGATGTTGCAAGGACTATACTGATTGAAGGGAATGTTCCGAAGATCTATTGGAGAGAAGCTATCAGAACTATTGTTTACACATTCAACCGAGTTCATATTAAAGGTGATACTAGTAAGGCTCCTTACGAGCTATGGTTTGATCATGTTCCTATAGTGAGATACTTCAGAATATTTAGTAGCAAATGTTATATCAAGAGAGATGAGGAAATAGGAAAGATTGATGCAAGGAGTGATGAAGAAATCTTGCTGGGATATTCAACAAAGAGAAAAGCCTACCGGTGCTATAATAAGAGACTAAGAAAGATAGTAGAGAGTGCAAATGTGAAGGTTGATGAGAGCCTTGGAAAAGATATCAAAGCATGTGGATATGATGATGGTTAACATGTTATAACACCTATTCAGACTAAAGAATTGAAGCAGACTGATCCGGTAGAGACAGTTAATCTAGATTTTGCAGCTACCGATGGAGGGGTGCAGGAACATGAGAATCAAAATAATCAAAAGACTCTGAAGTATGTAAGATTGAATCATTCAGAAAATCAAATTATTGGTGATAAAAATAAAGGTGTGATGACTAGAAGAAGGCTAGCTCCTGAAGAGGTATGTTTAATTTCTAAAATTGAACGTAAAGATGTTGTTGAAGCTCGCAAAGATGAAAATTCAATGAGAGATATGGAAGAAGAATTAGATCAAGTTGAAAAGAATAACACATGGGAGCTTGTGCCTAGATCTAAAGAAAAGAATGTGATTAGTGCTAAATGGGTATTCAGGAATAAATCGAATGAAGCCAAAGAAGTTGTCAGAAATAAAGAAAGATTGGTATCCAAAGGATATTCACAAAAAGAAGGAATTGATTATAAGGAGACTTTTTTTCCGGTAGTCAGACTTGAAGCTGTTAGACTGTTGCTTGCATATGCTGCCTACAAAGATTTCAAAGTGTATCAGATGGATGTCAAGTCAGCCTTTTTGAATGGTGATCTTGAGGAAGAAGTCTACATTGATAAAACTAATGGATTATCATTATCAGATGATGGAGACATGGCATGTAAACTGAGGAAATCTCTTTATGGATTGAAACAAGCCTCTAGAGCCTGGTATGCTAGATTGGATACACACTTGCTGAAATTAGAATTTAATAAAGGTATTATTGATAGTAATCTATATTTTAAGATTGAGAATGATAACATCTTGATTGTTGAAGTCTCTGTTGATGATATTATCATTGGAGGAGATGATAACTTGAGCATGAAGTTTTTCAGTGATATGCAGAAAGAATTTAAGATATCTATGATAGGAGAGATGAAATTTTCTTAGGATTACAGATTTCACAGACTGGAAAATGTATTTTTTATATGTTAAGGAATTACTGAAGAAGTTTGGGTTAGATGACTCCAAACTGGTTGGAGCTCCTATGGTGACTGGCTACAAATTGTCTAAAAATAATGAATCTCTGAAAGCTAATCAGAGTGTGTACAGATCTATGGTTGGTGGACTGTTATATCTTACTCAGAGTAGGCTTGACATTATGCATGTTGTGTGCATGGCTGCTAGATATCATGCTAATCCAAAAGAGAGTCATGTCATTGATGTTAAGAGAATATTCAGATACTTGAAGGGAATTATGGATTATGGTTTGTGGTATCCGAAGAATGATGATTTCATGTTATGTGCTTACATTGATGCTGATTGGGCTAGTGATGTTGATAATCGGAAGAGCACCACTAGTGGAGCATTCTTTTTAAGAAATAAATTGGTTTCATGGGCTAGTAAGAAACAAGATTCAGTGTCCTTATTTGCTGTTGAAGATGATTGCATTGTTGCTGCTAGTAATTGTACTCAGGTGGTTTGGATGAATCAAATGTTGAAGGATATCAGAGTTATCTATGATGATTCTATTGTCATATATTGTGATAATTCCAATGCTATTAATATGTCAAAGAATCTAGTGCAACATTCAAAGACTAAACATGTGTCAATCAAATATCATTACTTAAGAGAAAAATTCAGTGAAGAGGAAGTTAAGCTGGAGTATGTATCTATAGAGGAACAAATTGCTGATATTTTCACTAAGCCTTTGCCTACAAATGCATTTGTCTATTTGAGAGACAAGTTAGGGGTATCTACCCCTCCTGATGAGAATTAGATGCATTTGAGTTGCATCAATCTGGTGGACTTCACAGTCTTATCTCTTTATCCAGATTGATGAGTTGGTGCTACTCCTTTGGTGGAGTAGTCTGGTTATGTGTTTTAGGGGGAGAGTTTGGATTTCTATTTTTGGCATTGTTGTCAAAGGGGGAGAGAGGCATGTGAAAAATTGTTTTATCCCCTTGATCTTAGGGGGCATTTGTTGGAGATACTTTTCTTTCTTTGCATTGAAAGTTTTTCACATTCATATGTTGCCATCAATGCCAAAAGGGGAGATTGTTGGACATTGCTTCTGCTAGGATATGTTGTTGTCATTGATGTCAACATATTCTTGCTTCGATGATTGTAGATTGGTTTATTGGGATCATGGTTTGGTGTATGGAATATTTCTACTATCATTATGTTCTTTTGTATTGGTTATGATAATCTGGGAAGCTTAATTGATCATATTAGATGATCCGGTTTTGTAGTTTATTTATCTGATCAGTACTTTGCAGAATTCAATATTTCTTCTGATATATTCCAATAAGATCAGATCTTGAGCTAAGATTTTGGGAGATTGTTTGGGATGATCTTGTGTATCTTCATTTTAGATGGTTCATGATTTGGTACTCTGCAAGTTATCTTTTATTCGTGACAGTTGCTGATGTTTGTGTATTCTTGAGGTTCAGATGTTGATCGATGAAGATTTGATAAGTGGTGTTGGTGTAGCTATTGCTGATGATTCTAATGTGCTTGCTAGTGTTTCCTAATTGTGTCCTATTTATTTTGATGATCCCCATTGATCATTGTGCTTGTTCTTGGTGATTTTGTTGAATCCACAATGTTCTTCATGTTATACGATTTTCCTGGTGGTGTAGTGTGTTGCAATTGATATTGGTGTGATTATCGGTGGAGTTGAGTGTTTGGATATTTGAATTAGGTCCATGTTATGTTATGTATATCATTATATTGGTCTGGTGGATGATCTTTGTATTGTGTGGTATAATTTTGTAATTGTGAGTTGAGGGTTTAGCCATCCTTGTTATCAAGGTTGATGAATTGTATAAATAGGTGATATTGTCATGTAATTTAGGTATCATGGTTGTGTCTGCATTATTAGAAAGTGGTATATGTGTGAATAAGGATTCGTCTTTCAATGTGATGTATTGAGTATAGATTGGTGTTGTAGAGAAGACATATGTTTTTAACCGGAACTATGATCAGGCATTTGGAGATGCTATTCTTTCAATTCATTCCTTTTGGATTGTAGTTTGAATCTTGTTGTAAGTCAGTGAGACTTCCCTGAGGGTTGTATCCTTCTGGGTCATTATCTTTTTGAGTAGTGAGATCTAGGCAGTGTGCTTGAATGCATGTGCATTCCCCATTGTAATAATTTCACATACTACTGCAAAGTATCATCTTATTGTGGGTAGGTTCCCACCTTGGTTTTTCCCTTAACCGGGTTTTTCACGTCAAAATCTTGATGTTGTGTGTTGTAATATCAATTTGCTTATCCTTGTAATTGGTGCAGTTTATCAGATCAATTTTTGTGGTTAAGTTTGTAGATCCGGTGAAAACTGATTCACCCCTCCTCCCTCTCAGTTTTCCTTCATTGTTGTTGCCAACAATAGGATAGTGTTCTCTCCTCCAATATGAGAGGGAGAGTATCACTGAAGAAAGGGAAGCAAATCTGAAAGAAAATCCATGGTCATCAAGGATCTAAGAACTCTCTCTCTCTCTCTCTCTCTCTCTCTCTCACACACACACACACACACACACACACACACACACACACTTTTATGCATTAGTAGTTGTTTCCTATGATAGTATTATAGTTCTTGTGTGGTTTCATGAACTTGCATTTTTGAACTGTGTGAAAGCGTGTTTTGTATATTGTGATTATTTTTCTTTAGGTGCTATTTGATATATTACTGTTATGCCAACCAAAAAAATTTGCTACTTTGATTATGCATCACTCAACTAATGAAACCCTCCTAGTAAAAAAAAGTGTTTAAATGGTTATAATTATAAAGCATAAGTGAATATGCATATTTGTATACATAAATATATGCATATCTATATATGTACATATTAATATGAAATTGTGCATTTTTTTTATGTATCAATATGTACACACACAAAAAAAAAAATATATACATACATACATATATACATATGTATGTATGTATGCATGTATGCGTTTAAAATTTAAATATATGAAGAATATTTATGGTTGATAGATAGATAGATAGATACATGTGTACATGTGTTTATGTGTATATACATATATACATAAATGTGCATGCACATGTGAAGTAATTATTAGCAAATGCAATTTGAACTCGAACTATAATAAAGTAATATCTCACTTGGACAGTTAGTAGTTTGTACAAAGAATTTAATGTAGTACTACTCCACATAGTAAAACAAAAGAATCTTAATGGAAATTTACTCCACTAGAAATGAAGCAAAGAGTGTATTATAGATACGTCCACATAGATAGGATTGCACATGGAAAAAGGTAGAGTTTTGAGAGTTTTAGTTGGGTGAAATAAGAAGAAGAGTTGTTGAAGAAAAGAAGAGGGGAGATGATAGGAAGAAGAAACTCGGTTGGGTTGGTTGAGTATTGTAAAAGAGAAAATTATATGTTTCGTTTTTCCCATCTATGTTTGTAGAGGAAAACTAAATTCACAATTATGGAAATGAATAAAGGTTGTGAATTCATAAATTGCTTAACGGAGATCAAATCACTTAAAAGGATTAAGTCTTTAGTTTGATTTACCTTTCCATTATTTGATTTTAAAAATCTTGAATTAAAGTATGGTATAGAAACTATTATTTGACCTTTATAGGCATTGGTATACTACTTAAATTTACATTAAAGGAGTTTATAATGTTAGAAATTTGTAGTTTAGTGCAAGTTATTACCCTCTCTATTACTATTGACTCTTGGCTTAAGGGCTAAATACTATGAATATATGAAAAAAATGTTTGAAGCAAAACAACATAAGAATGCAAATAAATACCAAATATATACCTCAAACCATCTCCATTCTCCTAGTTGAGATAAAATAGAGTACACCCTAACTCTATTTAATTTACTCTAGATTATGATATGGATTGTGAAAGCTGTGAAAATAAATGGTTGGATGAATGCATAAATATAAAACACTAGCATTAACGTTAAACCAATTACCTTCACATCTCCATAGATTGAACTACAGTGGTTGCACCTTTGACCACTTGATTTTTTCTTGATGTTGTAGGATGTGGATTTCTCTCCTTTGTACAACAAATGGTTATCCCAACAACATAATGATAACAAAAAATGTGTTATGGCTATAGGAGAGAAGCCTCCAATTTATAGATTTTTGGAAGGGAAAATGGATGGTTGAGATAAAAAGTTGATCAAGGGTTGAGGTTGAATAAGAGGATGTGAGTTGGATAGAATTTTTAGCCTTGTGAAAAGTGTCACAAGGTGGAGGCATTGGGAAGAACACTTATCATGGGAAAGAGGGAAAGGTGTGCTCACACATGTGTGAACACATCTTGGAAAGAACACGAGGATGACAAATGGAAACAAAAGTGGCAAAGTGGAAGAGGTGTAGGATGAGATATATGACAAATGGATGAAAGGGGAAAGTGTAGGGTGGATCTATTTGGAAGAGAATTCTCATACACGTGTGAGCACCTATTTTTTATTTGGGTCAAAAGATGAGTTGGAAGCAGTAAAGTGACTTGTGCATGCAAGTTCATTCAAGAGAGGTGTCACATGTGGACTTGAGTAGGTGTGAGGAATTTAAAATTGTAGGAAAAGCTCATGACGGTTAATTAACCTAACCTATCAATTAAATATTAATTAATTGATTTAGTGGGAGGATTTGTAGGAATAAAGGATATTAGTTAATTAATTGGGAATCAATTAACTAATTTGGATTAGAAGAATATTTGGGATATGAGATAAAGTGGAATTTGATTTATTAAAATAAATCAAATCTTCGAAAGGATTGGGGAATATAATTAATTGGTAAAATAATTATATAAAAGGGGTCATAATTAATTAAATATAGTTAAATTAATTATTTTGGAAGGATAAATGGATTAACATAATTAATAAAATCAATCATGTTACGAAGTATAATTAATTAAATAAAATAAAATTAATTTTAGGTGTCTACATTTTGCCCCTCTTTGACGCAGTGTTGTGGAATAACATCGGGTCAAAGAAAAAAGTATGCCTTAACAAGAAAATAGAGAGAAATATGGAAGGGTGATGCCCCCTCAAAAATTTGGGTTGGAAAATGAAATTTTTGGGGAAGTTCTCGAAAAGAGAAGAAAAAAATTAGGAGAAAAAGGTGCAGGGGATGACACGATAGGGTTGTTGAAAGAAGTGTGGAAAAAGGAGGAGAGAAGCACAAATGGTGGAAGGTAGAGGGGCAAAGGGGAAAGCTGCATATAGGCTATGGGGGGCCCATGGAGGTTATTTGTGTACTCTCAATTATTACATCAAAGGATCCCGTAGAGAAGGAGTGCAACCATTGTGAACATTCCACGACATATGCAGCGTAGGGAGTGGGTGAGGCAATACTAGTGGTCATCGAAGTACAGGGAGCTAGTAAGTACCCTATCAAACTTGTGAATTTAGTAGGATAGGAATATTTAGGGGTAATAAATGGGGGGGAAAGTTGGTGGGGTGTAGATGTCAATCATCAGTTTGACATATGTGCCCTTTTTGCAGTGTTTGCGCATGGGAAAGGGTGCATGTGAAGGCGTAGCAAAATAGGAACATGTAATAGACCACATGCATAAGCAAAAATCCAATAATTGACATTTGTTTATGGATAGAATAGGATTAGAAGAGGGAAATTGATTGTAGAGCAACATCTTCATCGTTCGACATAGACACCTATAAAACAACGTATGTGCCTCTATTTCAGCATCTGTGTTGTTTAGTGCAGGCGTGTGGGAAATGACTTCTCTACCAAAAAGGAGAAATGAGCTAGAAGTGATAAAGAATAGGTGGAAATTGGGATACCTTGACCGCCACAGGTAGGAGATGGTAGGCTAGAATTAGAAGAAAATTTAGTTGACTGGATTTGGATGTGAATACGAGAACAACTAGGCTTGGTGGTTTCGCAAGAGCACTGGTCGCCTACAATGCGATTGTGGGGAGAGTTGAGGAGAATGGATTAGATGTTCCTACCTGTGATTGGATTAGTTCATATAGGTAGCTATCTGCATGTGCATTCACACAACGCGATGATGACAACATTACTAGAGTGATAACATAGTGACACATGTAGATTTTACCTACCTATAGGGGAGGCGTTGATTACATTAGAGGATGTGTGGAGGACTTTGTGGTTGCCAATAAAACTCAGGTTAGTTCAAAGTATAAGTTGGAGCATGGTGAGAAATACCAATAGTTGGTTAGTGAGACACATCAGTTACCTATGGATAGGACACAAATAACACTCAAGCTTGCGATGGAGAGACGGGCAGATCTCAAGGATAGTATTGTACATAGCAGGGTTGATTAGCGGGAGAGTGATGCTGGATTTGAGTGGACAATGCTTCTCAATTGGATGGGCGAGGTGTTTGTACCAGATAGTAGGGCATGTCGTGACATATGCATGGGAAACATGCTCCTGGGATAATTATATCATGATATTCACATGTGTGTCTATCATGGCTACAAGAGTTTGGGCACAGGAGTCACATTATTACACATATAGGAATTCAAGCATATCACAACTTGTCGAATAGTGGGAGTTAGGGACAGGTAGCCACAACAACCCTATGCATATAGATATGAAGGGCTATTACACTATACATGGATGGTGGCACTAGGATACTAGAGACGGTGCCTAGATGAGACAAGGGAATTCACATGGAGGTTGTACAGGACCTATGAGGTGTGGGAAAAGGATCACTTCTATATAGCATTCATACGAACTTGATGTCGGTTGATCGGGTGGTTAGTACATGTGGTTGATCACTATCTACCTCATAGGCTCATGTGATAGTTCGGGGTGCAATAGGTCGAGGTGTGAGAGGAGCTAACACATCTTCAAGTGACTCGAGAGACGGGTGTGTGGGGAGACACCATCAACATCATGTGGGCTTGATCTAGCTCCATATGGATGGTTCTAATACCATTGGACCCACAACCAAATGTGATTGGCGTAAGGTGACCTAGGCATATGCAGCCTGGGAAGATCAGCACAAGCCAATCCAAGTGATGATTTCGAGGATTATGGAGGTGGATCAGGTAGGTGATGGGGTGGATCAGGTGGTGGGTGAGGATGGAGATCATGGTGGAGATGGTGGGGATGGAGGAGGTGGGGGAGATGCACCCTGATAGTCCTGAAAATGACTATGCAAAATTTGGTGTCCTTGACAATGTTTTGTCATTTTGAATTAATGTTGCTCTTTGTGTTACCCTCAGGGATTAAGGTTCTTCGGTTTAAATGTTCCCGGGTGATAATTTTATTTTAAAACCTAAACCCTGTTATGTTTCTTCATTACCTTTTTACTTAAACTTGAGAGTCTTTTCCATCATCGGAAAAGACCATGTTCTATTCCCTAAGCATTATTTCTTCTGCCGACCTTTTAATTTTTCCTAGAGACTGTCTTTTCCATTATGGTCGGGTCCCCTTTTAATATTTTTGCGGACATTTATTTTCCCTAAGTCTAGCCTTAATGCTTCAGCTTATATCTCCATGTTTAAGTACCAAGAAACTAAAAGTCCTATGAATTTGCACGTGTCAAAGATTCTCACAGTAAGGCAGAAAATCAAGAAACTGATGTCGAGAAACTTTCAAAAGATAAGGACTCAATATCCAAAAAAGGGGGATTCTGAAGCAGAAATTTTGCAGTCAAGAAATCAAGAAATCAAGAACAAAATCATTCACGTAAGGTGAACTTGGTCAGAAGGGCAGTGAATTGGCATTTTGAGTCTGATGATGTTTTGATTCGATGGATATGATTTCTTGAATCCATTTGTTGATAGGATGAGTAGAAAAGCATTGGAATGATGATTTTTCCCATGCATGAAACACTGCCAAGAAAGGTATTTTCATTATAAATACAACTAGGTGGTGTCTTCAATTGGTAGAAAAAATAAGAAAATTCATTATCTTCTCAGAAGGTTTTGAAATGGTGAAAATGATTTTTGAGTAGTGTCGTGCTAGGAGTTAAACTGATCTCTATGATACTAGATGTAATTCATTTGGGAGTGTGTATGCTTATAGTCGATGGAGTCTTGAAAGTGGGGAGGATAGTCGATGGAGGCTTGAAATTGGTTTCTTATGAGAACAAGCCCTGCAAGTTTCATCCTCCATCTCTCCGCGGTCACTCGTTGGCAGAGGGTTAAAGAAGGAGCCTTACATAGGAAAAGGAGCAGAATAAGGTTGGGATTGGGGTGGTAGCCGATCATCTCAGCAATGACATGGAAGTTGCAATGCCTTCCCATCACTTTATTTTCCTATGTGAGCTCCTCTTTCCATTTTCTCTAATCCTGGGCATGTAGGTTGGATGTCCTCCTCTAATTTAGGGGCGACTTTACTTCTTGTCAAGATCTAATTTCCCTTCCTGAAGGGAAATGCTTTGTAGAACAAAGATGATGCATCTCATGGTCCATTTGGAAGAATCTGCAGTAATAGTGGCATGAATCAAAAGGTTTTGTTTCTACCAAAATGAAGTTAGGAATTTTGGTTATACTTTAGCATGAATGCTAGCATGAACAGTCTTTTGGGAGACTATGAGGAATATTTTTGTAACAAAGTTACAAGCGGTCTTATGAGCTTGTGATAGGTGTCTCCTCTTGTCTGAAGCTTGTTTTCTCTCTTGTTTCTAAAAAAGGGAATTCAAGGCCATGAGACAGAGGTTGAGAAATTTGGTCGACAAGTTTGGATCCAAACCCTTGGTCATATATAGTAAGTCTAGGTGAAATGAGTAGGCTGTAATAGGAATTTGTAGAGCAAATAAAATGGGTCTTGTGTCTTATTTTGTTTCAGGTTCTTGAAGGAGTTATACATAAGATAATTTTTAATAGAAAATATCTTATTAAATGAATGCAAGCATAGTTCAAATTCATTTTCTCCAGTGGGTAACTCTATTATGTTTTGAATGAGTAAGATCAAGGGTTTTTCTTGTTCATTGCATTGTTGTGATATATGCATTTTCTATCTTATGCTCTAATCTAAGGGGTTGGTTAAATTGCTAGGATAGGGTCTAAAGACTGATGGGGCTTATACATGGATTCTGATAAGTATTTTGGGTTGGGACAGATAGATGAGATGTGTTGTAAGGCAGTGTTATCTTAAGATCTCCAGCTATTAGATTAATGTTATGTTCTGTTATATTTCATCTTATGTTTTATAATTTCAGTTGCCCAATGGATAATACACTAGTCATGGCTTTAGTTATTTCCAATAATAGTTCTTTACTCGTAGCTCATCAACAACTTGTTGTAAATCAATAATATCAAAATATCTTTTCATTTCTGTATATGTCACTGCTTGTCAAAAGTTCTCTCACGCTCCAAAGTAGGTCGAAGATCACCGAGAGATAGCCACTCTATAGCATTCTCCCTCTTTCTTGAGCCCCTTTTAGGAGTGAGACCTTCTTTTTTATTTTAATGTCATCTACAAGTGTAGTGCGGAGATTGTAGGAGCATTAAGGGATCACCCTCCAAGGTTTTTTAGAGCCTAAAGTGAAGAAGGGTTAGCATAATCCTTGTCATATGTTGGTCCAAGTCCCCGAGTATCTCTAAAAAGAGTCTGGAGTTGGCCTCTACAGGCATGATTCGAGGGCCCGACTTGGTTCCTGCCCCTACGACACTGTAAAACCCCCATCGTGTGCAATCTAGGGAACCAACAAAAATGGCAACTCTGTTGGGGATAGTTGTCTAGAATCTCTGGTTAGAAAAGATCGAATCATCATATTGGTTGAGATTACCACATTCAAGCCACCAACAAAAATGGAGACTCTGCTGGGGAAGAATGTTTAAAATCTCTAGTTAGAAACAGATTGAATCATTATATATTTTATATTAGCCCATTTGAGTCACCAACAAAAATGGCGACTCTGTTGGGGATGTCTACACAGGAGTCATGAGCTTTCAAGGTTCCATATCCTTTGTTGTTTGAGTCAATTCTCATAAATGTTGCCTGAGAAATGTGTTATAATTCATCTTTCTGTAGCGTCCTAAAATTGCGACACTTGCAATTTCGACTGCATTTTGGTCTTCACGATGGCGACGCAACATGCAACCTGAATGGAGACCCCAAAACTTGCTCACGACACTGAAAACTGCATTTTTCAAGCACCATTGGCCTGAACCTCCTTGCACCCCGTTGTCCCGGAGGTGGGACCAGAGCGCCCAGCGCCCTGGTCCCTCAGGACCAGGGCGCCCAGCGCCCTAGTCCTCCAGGACCATGGTGCCCAGCGCCCTGGTCCCTGGGTCCTATTTTGGGCCCGGTTTCCTAAGTGATATCGGGTCTTTTTTATTGCAATTTGGAAATATACTTCCCTGGTCGGCCTAAGGTCGGGAAAATCAGTCTATCAGCCCTAATTGACAAGTATATAAACTACATTTTCCTCTCTCATTTGGTAACACAGATGAATGACGGAAAAGGCGTGGAAACTATATTCAAACATTCAAGCATTCAAGCATTCAAGCATTCCTTCAAGCAATTGATCATTTCAAGTCTCCATTCAAGGCTAAGTGTTGCATTCAAGTCAAGGATTCAACCATTGAAGAGGAGATCACTTATTACATGCTACATACTACAACATACAACATCTAAACCTTTGCACATAAGGATACAAACATCCTTAGAACAAGGTATTAGTACTTGTTTTACATTACAGTCATTTACATTTACAGCACTTGCTCATTTCGTGGTTAATTCCAAAACCGGGGTTTGACCTAAAGGCAAACCCCTAATCCCTAACCCCCCAATCGTCTTCGCTTTTCTGTGTGTAGGTTGTAGGTACGCGGCTGAAATTGAAGATTTGGAATCCTTGTGCAGAGACGAACCGATCCCACTTCGTTTCGCGGATTTTTCAGAGGACCGTGGCGCCGGGCGCCATCGTCCCGACAACTTTTTCTCAAATTGGCAGGACAGCGCCGTATCGACATTCTACTGCTAATTCCAGGTCCACAGCTTCATCCTATAACCTAAACTCAGTTTATAAGCGAATCTTTATGACTTTCTATGCATCCTTAGCTTAATTTCCTTAATCAACATTCTTTACAAAAGAGGGTAGCTTTGCTTTCCAAACCCTTGAAATTCATTTAGCATCCAATCTTACATTGTGTGGGATTGAATCTTATGAGTTTCAACCCCTCTTTTGAATGTAAAGTCTCTCCCCTAAGTGAAAACCCATCGAATCCTAGCGAACCTCCCTTCTCTCTCCTCGGAGTTAGAAGAGGGGAGACCAACTAGGGTTCGACCGCGATTTTCCGCTTTACATTTTGGTGAACCCGACGTGAACATCCTTTCTAATTTTTCATGATTAGATCTGAAAATTGATTCCTTGATTACATTTCCATGTTTGATCTTTTGCAAAATTTTAGAGGTGATTGCATAAAAACCCTAAATTTTCTTTTTTTGAACATTGAACTTGCGAAATGTTTAATTATTAATGCTTGCTTCAGATCTGCTTTTCTATTATAAATTATCAATTCATATCTGTACTTTAATTTTGAAAATTAAGTGGTTAAATGTCAAAACCCTAATTTTTGAAACCCTCTTAATTCAACCTTTGTTTGACAATTTGACCGATCAAAACATCTCCAAATTAGCTGTAACTTTGGATTCTGCAATAAAATCACAATATCTTTCATCCCTGAAAAATTTGGAAAAAAGTTGCGAGGACCGTGTTGCACTCCGAGCGCCATCGTCCCCGACATTTTTTCCAAAATTTCGGGAGCGAGATCTTGCTGTATTTTCCTGCTAAAATCCAGAATTTTGGCTGATTTTGTCAATTATAACACTTTCAAAATTACAATCAAAGTTGGTCTTGTGATTGCTTGGTTTAAGGCTCCTAATCATTCAAAAATTATTGAAATTGAAATTTTGTGTCAAAATTGTGTTCTTACTGTCCTAAATCTGAAAATTGTGTTTGCATTCATTCAAAATTTCAGTGCTTTATTCAAATTCTTGCATTTTGTGACTTTTGAAATTAAGTGCTTAATTACAACAACTTTGATTTCCGCTTTCAAAATTGAATTTTGCGTGAAATTGAATCAATTTTTAAATTTCAAAACTTGCATTGCTTTTGACATTCCCTCTAAAAACATAAAATTCAAAATTTCAGTTTCCCTCTCTTTTTCAAAATTCAAATTTTGCATTTTTCGACAATCTTGATAGGGTTCAATTTTGAGATTGCAACTTTAATTTGGCCTATCTACAGATCGTAAAATCACTCAATTTTTTCAGATTAGCTCTAAAATCATCATACCTTTCATCCCTGCAAATTTCGAAAAAAGTTGCAAGGACTATGTTGCACTCCGAGCGCCACGGTCCCGAACATTTTTTCCGAAATTTCGGGAGACTGTTGTGATTGCATTTAACAGCTTAAATCTGGAAGATTGGCTGTTCTTACTGAAAATTGCTACCTCTAAAATCAAAATCTTCTCTCTCTCTCTAGTGCATGAGTTTTACAACAGTAAGCCCTACTCACACTATTCCCGTTAGAAGAAGCCGTAGAATTAAGTCTTTCTGAGGTTTAACTATCGAGGAGATGGAACCTAATTTGAGTAGCCTTTTTAACGAGGACATGGGTAATTCCTCTAATCCTCCTAATGATGAAGAAGCTCCCCATGAAGTTTCTGTTGAACAACTTTCCAAATTGGATAACCAATTTGACGATTTTCACCAATGGATGTCTCATGAGTATCCCGATAGTCAAGCTCTTCCTTTAATTGAGGGTCTAAAACGCATGCTTCAAAGTGATAAGAATGGAATTGATGTTTTACGTGGTATCGCACACATTGTGGATTCGAATGTGATGCCTATGAAGAGTTGTGCTGAATCTTTAGGTTATACACAGCCTCCTACAGAAGTCAATCATTCTACTCCTTTGACCACTTCTATTGCTAGTATACCTACCTTTACATCAAACATCATGGCTAGCTCTATACAAGACATTCCTCCTGTGATCACTAGTCATGGGGGCAATCCTCCTTCTTCAATTAACCCTATTCCTTCATTCAATCCGACTTCTTCATTCATTCCTTCAATGAGTGTTCCTATTACATCTTCACAAATGAACATGACGCAAGGGGGCAATTCATTTAACCATTCCATTCCTCCTTGTGGTGTTCCTCCTATCCAATCATCCCCTATGGTTGACTATCATAGGGTCCCACCACCTTACTCTTTACCTTCTTTCAATAACATCACACCTCCATCTCAATCTAACACATCCAATATGAACTCTTCGACTGAAGCGACCATTAACAATCTAGCACAAACTGTCTCTTCTTTACAGCAACAAATTGCCTCTATGAATCAATCTAAGTTTAGTGTGCCCACATTTGATGTTGCGAGCCCACTTTCTCTTGATATTGTTCGAGCTATTCCTCCTAAACATGTTGAAATCCCGCATTTGGAGCTTTATAATGGTAAAGGAGATCCTCTAACACATGTTAAGACTTTTCAAACAATATGTACTGATTTTGCTTATGACCAAAGGTTGCTTGCAAAACTGTTCACCAGAACATTAAGAGACAAAGCCCTACAATGGTATTGCTCGTTGCCTTCTTATTCTATTACTTCTTTCGAACAACTTGCAAATGCTTTCATTCAACAATTTCAAAACAATATAAGTCCTAAAGTTACTTTGATTGATTTAATGCATTGTAAACAAGGTGTTAAAGAAAAAGTGACTGATTTCATTGGTAGATATAAGAATTTGTATGCTCAAATTTCTTTCCCAGTGCCTGATAATGATATTCAAAGAATCTTTATTTCTAATTTGCAAAAAGATATTCGAGACAAACTTCTATTTTCTGAGTTTACTTCTTTCCAACAGTTGTGTGCCACTCTTCACAATTATCAACTGACTGTGAGTCAAATGGAACAATCACATCCTATGGCTCCGAGTGATAAGGGTGATAGCAGTCAACAACCATTTGGGAAGTTTAAACCGAACAGAGATTCCATCAAATTCAATGAAAACATCATCAACAACAATGTGAATGTAGCATCAGGTGTGCCTCCTATTTCTAAATTTTTCAAGAAAGAAAGAAAGTATACTTCTTTGAATGAATCATTGCATAGTATTATGAATAAGTTATTGGAACAAAATGTGCTTACTCTTCCTCCTATAAGACAAATTGATCCTGCAAAGATTACTTCACCTTATTTTGATCACAAATCTTTTTTTCACTTTCATCGTCAGCCTGGGCATGATACCGAAAAATGTTTTTCTTTAAAGGGTAAAATTCAAGATTTGATTGATAATAATACTATTTCTGTTTCTGGAGTGAATGATAAAGGCAACACATCTGTAGCTCCTCCTAACCAAAATATTCAGATTTTTACTAATCCATTACCTTCTCATACCTCTCATACCTCTAATGCGATTGAGGCTAATGATTCCTCTTTCTCATCTGATGGTCTTGTGTCTATGACTCCGAATGTGATTAACTTTGTAGAGCAACAAGAAGTCCCTAAAGAATCTTCCATCACATTTGATTCTAGTGAAACCATTAGAGCACCTGATGGTCCTTTATACGTAGTTGCAAAAGTCAAAAATACACCTTGCCGTGGAGTGCTTATTGATCCTTCGTGCATGGTTAATGTTATTACTGAAGAATTTCTTTTTACTTTGCAATTGAATCAAGTGATCTATGACAAAACAGATGTGATTGTGAAACTATTTGATGCATTTTCTTCTCCTGCAATTGGTTCTATTACATTGCCTATTGAGGTTCATAATAAATCTCTTGATGTGAACTTTGCTATTATTCCATCTTCCGAACAATTTCGTGTGAAGCTTGGCTATCCTTGGCTATCTTCCATGAAAGCTATTGCTTCTCCTATTCATAAATGCTTGAAATTTCCCCATAATGGTGAAGTTGTTACTGTCAATCATAGTCTCTTTAAACCAGCTAAAAGAACCTCTAGTGTTCCTATTGATTACTTTTGGCCCAAACAATTCCAATCTCTTCCTCTGTGAAGTGATCATCTTTTTAAATCTTATCAAAAGTGGAAAATAGATATGATCCTATCTCTAAGTGAACCTAGAACACCTAAACTTAATATTCCTATCATTCTTGAGAAGGAAATTTTTCCTTTGAAAGACAAAACTAATGTCTTTCCTCAAGAAGATTCCCAACCCGTCCCCATGGATGTGACTATGTCTATGCCTGATAAATCTTCTAAAAGTAGACCTATACCTCCTCATCATGATGGACTTGCTCTTCTTCCTAAACCAAAAATTCTTCCTTTATATGGAGCAGTTCCTCCTCCGTCCTTTTATAGAGAGAAGAGACCTTCTTCTTCTCCTATTATCCAGCCTAAGAGACCACAACCTAAACATCCAAGTGATAAGGATGAGAACATTCCTCCTCCTCAATCTTCTACACTTCCTACTAAGACTAGACGAAATCGTTCTGCACGTGAATGCCGACGAAAGCGTCATCTTAGGGCTCAAGCAGCTGCTTCTCAAACTTTACAATCTCCAAAAACACCTTCAACAAGCATTATTCCATTTTCTCCTCAGCCGGATATTGAGCCTAAATCTCCTAAACATAAGATGCATGATGGTCTTGATCCTGTGCGAGTTAAAGATCCTATTTTTATAAATCTTGATGATGATATAGATGAAAATGTTACTCCTCTTGCTTCTGATAGCGAATATGAACTTGTTGATGTTGATAACCATTTATCTAATGAATTTTCTAAAGCACTTATCCTAGCTCCTAGACAAGAACAACGTGGCTCGGAACATGAACATAGCCCTTGTTTGGATCTTGTGATAGCTCCATCTGCTGTGTTGAATGTTCCTCCTCTAGCGTGTTCCCTGCCTTCCCGAAACATTGATCAGCAAGATCGGGGGGTAGATGACGTGCTAGACTAGCTACATTAGCATGGCAGATTCTCTCCCCCTCCCTTTTGTTACTTCTTCTATATGTTATTCTCATTCTTCTATTTGTTGTCCTTAGTGCTGTCTACTTGAGGACGACGCAAAGCATTGAGATCTCTTTGGTCTCTCTCATGTTGACTCAAAAGACATATGTGTTCCCTTCTTCTAGGTGACCTTCCTTGATTGGGGAATGAAGAACAATTATGCATACATCCATATGATATATACATGACTTATCATACAACATACTGACCCCGAGGAAAGTGAAGTCACCTCGTGCTTTGTGTTTTGTGTCTATTATCCTTGGGTTTATCTCACACTTGGGGGCTAAATCTTTGCGATAACGTGCTCCTTTTCCTTTCTCATTTCTTATGTGTATCACTACGTTAAAACAATCACCCCCGTTGAGGCGTGTGCGATCGCTTTAACGTAGGGGGGCATACACCCTGTCTATCCTTTCAAAGATACTTGAAAATTTCTTGGCAAACTTAGCTTTGTCTTGAAGATTTTTGGTATTTCTTTTGCATGACTCATAGTGAGGGAACCTTACTACTGACAGTCATGGTTCTCCCTCGTGATCTTCCCTTTTACTTTGTCAGTCGAAGTCGTAAGATCCTTAGTCCACTGGGGGCTTGGTGTATCTTGCCTCCTTGACGTAGTGAAAGTCTTTCAATGTTGTTTCCTTGTACTTTACCGGAAGTATGAGCATACATACTCCCGCTAAAGTGGGGGCTAAATGTAGCGTCCTAAAATTGCGACACTTGCAATTTCGACTGCATTTCGGTCTTCACGATGGCGACGCAACACGCAACCTGAATGGAGACCCCAAAACTTGCTCACGACACTGAAAACTGCATTTTTCAAGCACCATTGGCCTGAACCTCCTTGCACCCCGCTGTCCCGGAGGTGGGACCAGAGCGCCCAGCGCCCTGGTCCTCCAGGACCATGGCGCCCAGCGTCCTGGTCCCTGGGTCCTATTTTGGGCCCGGTTTCCTAAGTGATATCGGGTCTTTTTGATTGCAATTTGGAAATATACTTCCCTGGTCGGCCTAAGGTCGGGAAAATCAGTCTATCAGCCCTAATTGACAAGTATATAAACTACATTTTCCTCTCTCATTTGGTAACACAGATGAATGATGGAAAAGGCATGGAAACTATATTCAAACATTCAAGCATTCAAGCATTCAAGCATTCCTTCAAGCAATTGATCATTTCAAGTCTCCATTCAAGGCTAAGTGTTGCATTCAAGTCAAGGATTCAACCATTGAAGAGGAGATCACTTATTACATGCTACATACTACAACATACAACATCTAAACCTTTGCACATAAGGATACAAACATCCTTAGAACAAGGTATTAGTACTTGTTTTACATTACAGTCATTTACATTTACAGCACTTGCTCATTTCGTGGTTAATTCCAAAACTGGGGTTTGACCTAAAGGCAAACCCCTAATCCCTAACCCCCCAATCGTCTTCGCTTTTCTGTGTGTAGGTTGCAGGTACGTGGCTGAAATTGAAGATTTGGAATCCTTGTGCAGAGACGAACCGATCCCACTTCGTTTCGCGGATTTTTCGGAGGACCGTGGCGCCGGGCGCCATCGTCCCGACAACTTTTTCTCAAATTGGCAGGACAACGCCGTATCGACATTCTACTGCTAATTCCAGGTCCGCAGCTTCATCCTATAACCTAAACTCAGTTTATAAGCGAATCTTTATGACTTTCTATGCATCCTTAGCTTAATTTCCTTAATCAACATTCTTTACAAAAGAGGGTAGCTTTGCTTTCCAAACCCTTGAAATTCATTTAGCATCCAATCTTACATTGTGTGGGATTGAATCTTATGAGTTTCAACCCCTCTTTTGAATGTAAAGTCTCTCCCCTAAGTGAAAACCCATCGAATCCTAGCGAACCTCCCTTCTCTCTCCTCGGAGTTAGAAGAGGGGAGACCAACTAGGGTTCGACCGTGATTTTCCGCTTTACACTTTCAATGTAAGTTATGTCAAGATTGGTCCATATTTCAGGATTATTTCATAATATCTCACAAATTGTGGGTGGCGACTCTGAGATCTCTGCACCAATGTGCATTAATTGAAAAGGAACTAAAAGAAAATCACATAACTTGTAGTAGAGATGAAGAAGAATTGAGCTCTTATGATGAAGTACCCCGATAGGTTGAGGAAAGAATTCACATGACGAAAAAGGAGGAGTTGCAGTACTAGTTTAGGATCAGATCTGACCTGAGAACCTCAAGAGGATGCACATATATTTTCAGATCTATCACTACAGCGAGCCAACAAAGCTGATTTCTAGCCACTACACTACTTCTAGGTACTTTGGATTTTCATGATTCAAATGTATTTTTGTGAAAGTCATTTGTAGAAAATACTTCCCTATCAAGTGAGATAAGCACTAAGGAAGGGAATGGTAGTAATCTTTTTACATACTTCTGAAAATTAGTTTGCAAATTTTGTAATAAGTTGAGTGAAGTATGTTTTTGAGTCACACATTGTAGTATTGTAAGACTATTGAATAGATGCACTGTTTCTTCTATATCCCTAAGAAATATTTAGTGTAAACGTGCAACATATGTAGTCATCGTCAAGCCATAACAAAATGTTTTCTGTTGAAAGATATAGACCATTAAATTTTAATGGTATCCAAGGTTTCCCAAACCTTGTTCCTTCTAATTTTAGGGAGAATTTACCAAGTTTTAATGGGAAAGGATTAGAATCAGCACGTCAACACTTGGAAAGGATTTTTGATTTGATAGGAGATTTTGAGATAAGTCAGGAAGATGTTTGCATGAAGTTTTTTGTTCAATATTTAAAAGAAAATGCTAGAGACTAGTTTTCATATTTGCTAGCAGGTTTTATCTGTTCATGGGATGAGTTGAATGCATCTTTTATGGAACAATTTGGTGAAAGAGTTAATCCAAGTTCAACTATAAAAGGATTCATGGGTATTAAAAGAGAAGAGGATGAATTGCTCCCTATTTTTAATCTCAGATTTGCAAGAACATTGGATGACATTCCTAGAGGTTATAGGCCAAATGATGTAGTATGTTTGGTTGTTTACTTAGTTGCATTTGATGAATAAATGAGCTATTTACCAAGGGATAAGGATCCTAAAACCTTGTACCAGGCTTATAGGATATAAATGGATATTGAGAACAATTTGAAATATGAAATCCCTAAGCGTTATTTCACTACAAGATTTTGTTATCCTAATGTACCAGATATTGAAGAGAGGTGTGAGCCAAGAGTTGAAGATCAATGTGAAAGTACTTACACTTTTGTTGATCATAGAGAACATGTTATAACCTATGATTCAGATCAAAATATGAGTGAAAAGAACTAGTCTCAGACAGTGATTATTCCTCGTATTAGTGAAGAAGAGGTTAATGAAAATTTATATGATACAAATGATACAGAGATGGAGGTAATTTCAGTGGCTACACCAGGTGATAGGATTATTAGTCCATTCAGTAAGGATGCCACACAAAGGGTCTATCTTCCCTCTTATGGTTTCGATGGATATGATAGCTTGTATGAAGGACAATTGGAAGGTTTTACATCTAATGAGGGTAATGATGATATGCAAGGTTTTGGCGAGACAAATTCATCTTCTCAGGAATTAGTCATGTGTAATGATAGAATCTTGAATATTGTTACACCATTATTTGTTGGTAATGCTTATAAACTAGAGAAATCCATGGTATGTTCCAATGAAGAAGATATGCTTTAGCCTGTGCTTATGCCATGTCAATTTATTCAGGGTGATGACTATGAAGAACTAGTCAAGGTAGATATGCTTGAAACGGGCATTATAAGTAATGCTATACTACCTAAACTCTCTAATCATGAGGACACATATGAACCAACAAATGCGGTTGGAAAAGATGAAGAAAAGGGCCATAGAAGTCATGATGATTTTGTTAAAACTTATGAGAGTTATAACATTGAATATTATGATATTGAAAGTTGTTATAGCTTAGATTATGATTACCTTATGTCTAATAAGGATGAATGTGAATTTGAGGTAGGGAGAAGTTTCAATGAATCTTTTAATACATTGTTTGATGAGGATGTAGATATGGATCAGCCTCTGTTTTGCCTATATATTTATGAGAAAGGTTTTCATATGATTTCCAATCCTTTGTATGAAGAGATGGTTGAGAAACCAAAAATGGTGAAGATTGACCAAAACATGAATGCTGAGTTAATTTTCTTTGATGAAGGTCAATTTTATCCCATGACTGGTTATGATAGCAATGTTGAAGGTGTTTCAGATGCTTGTAAGAAAGGTTTATATGATAAAGAAAGGGTCATCCAAGGTGATCAAGGAATTTTATTTGTCCCTACTAATAGCAGTGTGCAAGAATACAAGTCAGAATTCTTAATCACATGCTAGTTGAGTGTTTTCCTAATCAGAAGGGACTTGGATGATGTCAAATGCAGGGTTAGTTTACAATTTGCAAATGTTTCTGAATGTGGTCAACATGTATATGGGAATATTTTCAAGTCATTGATCATCTATGTAGATGAGAATCAGACCTTTGATAAGGGTAAATATTGGTGCTTTAGTTTTGATGGCCTTGGGCCATCAATCAGAGTTTGATTTTCTCAAACTACAGTATAGGGTGCAAGGAAAGGAGGTAGACTCTACAACTCAATGAATATGTACAAGTGTATTCATTCTTGTGCTAGTAATATAAAAACTAAATACAATTGAGGGTTGAAGCTTTGATGAAATGAAATAGAGATAGAAGAGAAATTGATACCAAAATGCTAAATTACAAATACAGGTCATAAGACTTGTACAGAAAACAACTTTAATAAGTTTTTAGAAAAGGGTGTTGATCTTGATATGGAATGTCAGGTAGGAAGATAAATGAAGGCATGGTAAGTTTGATGTCATCTTCTCAAGCTCATATATGATTCAAAGCAAGTGGGGAGAGGATTTTCATTTCATATCTTCTTCAAGGAATGACAGATGTAGTCCTTGAACTGCCTGTTCATGGACAATTCTTGGAATATAGCTTCTTTTTGAAGTTTTTTATTTTCCAAGATTAGTAGATTAGACCTTGTACATATTAGAGTAGATTTCTTTTTCTGCTTTGGGCTACCTTGTCCAGGTAGTTCTCTTTTTGGTTTGATCTATATCTGTTTTGCTTATCCTAAGATTCTAGATCCTCATATCATCCCAGAGTGATGATCGTCCCCAACCAAAGCCACTGATAGTCCTAAAAATGACTATGCAAAATTTGGTATCCTTGACAATGTTTTGTCATTTTAAATTAATGGTGCTCTCTTTGTTACCCTCAGGGTTTAGGGTTCTTAGGTTTAGATGTTCCCAGGTGAGCCTTTTATTTTAAAACCTAAATCCTGTTATGTTTCTTCATTACCTTTTTACTTAAACTTGAGGGTCTTTTCCATTGTCGGAAAGGATCATGTTCCCTTCCCTAGGCATTATTTCTTCAGACCTTTTAATTTTTCCTAGAGACTATGTCTTTTCCATTATGGTCGGGTTCCCTTTTAATATTTCTGCGGGCATTTATTTTCCCTAAGTCTACCCTTAATTTTTCAGCTTATATCTCCATCTTTAAGTACCAAGCAACTAAAAGTCCCATGAATTTGCACGCGTTTAAATGAATGGTGATGTTAAGACCCAAGCAAAAATATGCTCAAAGGATAGCGGCAATTTTTGGATGGACTTTGTAAAGCTACAAGTAATGAATGAACATAACAGATGACCCTCGCAGTCCCGCGATGAAAGATGCAGGAAGGTTAAGGACCACAACATCACGAGATGATGCCATGTGTCCTAGGGAGGCTAAGTAAGTCCAACAACGAGGAAACTGATAGAGTGGAGATTCAGAGATGATTTGGCAACGCTTCATCAAAATTTTAAAGGGCCCACTTACTATGTTGGAAGGTCAATATCAATATTGACCAATGGTGATCGTGCGATGTGCCATGCTGGACAGATCTACGATGGATATAGAGCGTTTTTCAAAAGGAGTGATTGGGGTTGTTTCATTGTTATTCACATGGGAAAATAAAGGCAGAAGAAGATAAGCTTGTTGACATGGAATAAACAAAGACATGTCGAGGCACATGAATGCCGACTGATTCTCAAAAGGCTGATTTAGGAGGTGTTTTGTTGGGTCGAGTCATATTAGTGGACAAGGGTGGTAGTACCAGAGGTGGCAATATCCACAAGTTTTCATTGACACCACTTAAAGAAGTTGATATCTTTGAAAGGATCAAGGGGATAAGGATGATTCATGAGCTGGAAGCAAAGTGATCAAGGACCTGTCAATAAAATCATAGGATGCATACTGTCAGAGATTCTCAGAGTAAGGCAAAAAATCAAGAAACTGTTGCCGAGAAACTTTCAAAAGATAAGGACTCGATATCCAAAAAAGGGGGATTCTGAAGAAGAAATTTTGCAGCCAAGAATTCAAGATATAGGGAACGAAACCATTCATGTAAGGTGGACCTGCTCAAAAGGGCAGTGAAATGGCAGTTTGGGTCTGACGATGTTTTGATTCTATGGATATGATTTCTTGAATCGTTTGCTGGCAGGATGAGTAGAAAAGCATTGCAATGGTGATTTTTTTCATGCATGAAACACTGCCAAGAAAGGTATTTTCATTATAAATACAACTGGGTGGTGTCTTCAATTGGTAGAAAAAACAAGAAAATTCATTATGTTCTCATAAGGTTTTGAAATGGTGAAAATGATTTTTGAGCAGTATCGTGCTAGGAGTTACCCTGAACTCTGTGATACCAGATGGAATTCCCTTGGGAATGAGTATGCTTATAGTCGATGGAGGCTTGAAATTAGTTTCTTATCAGAACAAGTGATGTCAGACTCATCCTTCATCTTTCCTCTATCACTCATTGGCAGAGGGTTAAAGAAGGAGCCTTACAGAGGAAAAAGATTAGAACAAGGTTGGGATTGGGGTGGCAGCTGATCATCTTAGCAATGGAATGGAAGCTACAATGTCTTCCCATCACTTTATTTTCCTCTATGAGCTCCTCTTTCCATTTTCTCTGATCCTGGGCATGAAGGTTGGAGGTCCTCCTCTAGTTTAGGGATGACTTTACTACTTGTCAGGATCTAATTTCCCTTCCCAAAGGGAAATGCTCTATAGAACAAAGATGATGCATCTCATGGTCCATTTGGAAGCATCTGCAGTGATAGTGGCATGACTCAAAAGGTTTTGTTTCTACTTCATCATGCACGCCAACATGGATAGTCTTTTGGGAGACTGTGAGGAATATTTCTGTAACAAAACAAGTGGTGTTATGAGCTTGTGATAGGTGTCTCCTCTGGCCTGAAGCTTGTTTTCTCCCTTGTTTCTATAAAAGAGAATTTAGGGCCATGAGATAGAGGTTGAGAAATTTGGTCCACAAGTTCAGATCCAAACCCTTGGTCATATATAGTAAGTCTAGGTGAAATGAGTAGGATGTAATAGGAATTTGTAGAGCAAATAAAATGGGTCTTGTGTCTTATTTTGTTTCAGGTTCTTGAAGGAGTTATATGTAAAATAATTTGTAACAGAAAATAGCTTATTAAATGAATGCAAGAATAGTTCAAATTCATTTTCTCCAGTGTGTAACTTTGTTATGTTTTGAATGAGTAAGATCAAGGGATTTTCTCGTTCATTGCATTGTGGTGATGTATGCATTTTCTATATTATGCTCTAATCTAAGGGGTCGGTTAAATTTCTAGGATAGGATTTGCAGACTGATGGGGCTTATACATGGATTCTGATAAGTATTTTGGGTTGGGACAGATAGATGAGATGCATTGTAAGGCAGTGTTATCTTAAGATCTCTAGCAATTATATTAATGTTTTGTTTTGTTATATTTCATCTTTTGTTTTACAATTTTAGTTGCCTAATGGATAAGACAGTGGTCGTGGCTTTAAACGTTTCTAGTAACAGTTATTTACTCATAGATCATCGACATCTTGCTATAAATCGATAATATCAGAATATTTTTTCATTTTTGTATGTGTCACTGCTTGTCAAAAGTTGTCTCATGCCCAAAGTAGGTCGAGGATCATTGAGAGGTGGCCACTCTATAGCATTCTCCCTCTTTGTTGAGCCCCTTTTAAGAGTGAGACCTTCTACTTTATTTTAATGTCGTTTGCAAGTGTGGTGTGGAGATTGTAGGAGCATTAAGGGACCACCCTCTTGGGTTTTGCAGAGCTCAAAGTGAAGAAGGGTTAGAATAATCCTTATCATATGTTGGTCCAAGTCCCTGAGTATCTCTAAAAATAGTCTGGAGTTGGCCTCTCCATGCATGATTTGAGGGCCCGACTTGGTTCCTGCCCCTATGGCAGTGTAAAACCCCCACCATGTGTAATCTGGGGAACCAACACACCCATGGAAAAGGTAGCAGTTGTAAGGAAGGAACAGGGGCAAAGGGTACCTCAAATGTCGAGACAAAGGAAGCAGAGGGCAGGACAAGCTATACCATAGGTTCTTTAATGAAAAGGATGGGATAGCCATAGGTTTAGGCTCAGGAACTTGCACAAGGACCCCCAGGTGCACAGGTATAGGAGCATGAGGATGGTCAAGGAGTGGAACCTCGGGATAGACTAAGAGAGGCTCCTATGATTACCAAGGAGGAGTATGATTGGTTGTAATGGGTTAAATATTAGTTTGTGAGGGCACGAGATGAGGAGATGACTTGAGTAGCTAGCCTATAAGTCAAGTTGGAAATAGAGAGGGCTCAATTAGCGAGCTTACAGGATGAGGTGGATAGGGAGAGAGGTCGAGAAAACACTCTTCAAGTAGAACAAGATGTCCAACCTATAGATGGATCTTGACACAACCATCATAGAGAGGGATGCATATCAGATAGAGAGGGATATTGTTCATGAATCCATATAGGATATGGGGGGAAGGATCTATAGTGGTGGATGTTGTTCACCAAAAGTGATAACCCAAGAACACCTGCAAATCTTTCTATGAAATGGCCAATTTCAGTCTACAAAACACATCAGGGCTTGGACAACATAACATAGGACCCTAATTGATCCTCCTGCACTTCAGGTTCTGCTAGACCTAGGGGGGGACACCCTTTTGATGCATTGAATACAACAATTACAGACATATAACTGCATCAACATTAAGCAGATAGATCATTTCACAAGCTCAACATATTAGGAAACATTACAGATTGGCTAGATCTGTATAGACAATAGGATGAAATAGAGCTTGGAAAGAATGGAACACACACCCCTAAACACAAAGGGAAATAGATTTATCTTTTAAAATGTTGATCTGAAACCATCCCCAAACTTGCAAGACCAGTGCCTTGTTCATTGGGCAACAGAGTCACAGACATAACTACAAATATGAATCATAGGTGCAAGCTTATTTTCCTTAAACAAGATATTCATGCATCAATACCTTATATTAATGCACTATTTGATTCATTCACAATTTTATCAGATCTGGAAATATATTTCATCATTTATGATTGACTACAGAGTTTAAAACCTTCCTTGAAGGATACCTATAAACAATCACACAATTTCCTTGAAATTGACAAATCTTATCCTCCTTGAGGATTCAATTCATAATAATGAAATACTTACACAGAGACAATACTGTGAGGAATTTACTCATGCCTGACACAAGCAAGACCTGCAACTAAAATCACATTTACAACAATGCACTGCAATCTTCTATACCCTGAAACAAACCAGAAGCATTTACAAATTTGGGTCATGACATTCAGAAATGGAAGCCATCAAATCTGGAGCATTTTCCAAATTTCTGGAACCTCTACAACTGAGAAGAATTCGGAATAAAAAGAGGAGAGAATAAAATCAAATCTGCAACTGAATTGCCAAGTGTCTCCTCTCTAACTGAATTTCATTCCCGTGAAAACTGCATCCAAAATATCCCACATTTGCCAAAATTAACCTCATAATCGGATTCCTCGCTCCGAGAGCTTTCCGGCGATATATAATACTTTATATTTTGGCCAAAATTTAGACCCTGGGCGAATTTATCCTCATTTGTGCTCAGTCATTTAAATATTTCGAATTTCAATATAGTTTGAACTATATTATTTAATCATTTAAAATTTGATTTTTGCCTCCATTTGTGCTCTGACGCCTTGCCACGTGGCGGCCTCTGATTGGCTGATGGGGTTGACCGGACGCCACCTGGGATGACACCTCATCATTGCCACGTCATCTGCTTCGTCACTGCCACTTGGCCGCTTGCTTGTATGCCACGTCATCGCCACCTCACCGGGACCCGCGTGCTGGACTGCCGACTGTACCCGCCACCTACGTGCCACGTGGATGGATCTCGTTCACTTTCGCTATTTCGCAGCCTTAACTCGCGTGCATCTTCCCTTTGCGAAATAGCGCGAGCCGTCGATCTTTCTCGAACTTGCTCGCTCTTTAACTCGGCCTTCGTCTGCAAAATTTTGCCTTTTTGCCTCGGAAAGCGTGCCTGCGTGGGGTCCACTTTGTTTTCGTCCAGTCAATTCTTCCTTCGCCTCGGGAAGCGTGCTCGCACGTGGGCCCACCTTGGGCGCTTTGTGTCAAAAACTTTTAAAGCTCAGACATTATGTTATTGTGCGTTTTTGTATATAAACACTAAAAATATCCTTCTCCCTGTGCATGTGGGATAAGTACTTTTAGCCTGGGAATGCCCTTTTGAAGCGTTTCCTGAGTTTTAATGGTGATTTTTAAATTGTTTGTTGGTCCATAGCTACAGCAAGAAGCTTGGCCTTCAAACGATAAATAGCCTTAATCTTGTTTATTGAAACTCTGCACAGCCTCCCAAAACCACTGGATAACAGGGGATGCTGCACTGTAACCAGCATACTCTGTATTTGCTCTCAAGTCATCCAAATCAATTTCTGGAAGACCACTAATTAAAAGTTCAAGCTCCTTGTCATTGAAAATGGAAATCAAGTTTCTTGGAACCAATTCATTGAACCCCTCCAAGAAAACATTTATTTGAGGACGAATTGCTGTAGTGAGGCGATGTTCAGCAACAAGATCAGCATATTCATATTTGTTTTCCTCTGTTACCCTTATATCTCTCCCACCAGGAATCAGCTCATGATTTGTGACCTCTTCCTTCTCATAAAGTATGAGCTTTTCCTCATCCGCATCCATGCTTAATGTAAGATCAGGCATGTCCCTTATATCATTCTCAAGCATCCACTTAAGATTCTTATAATAATCTGGATCCACAGCCTCAATATCGTGATAAGTAACCTTAGCTCCAAGTATGTGTTTGTAAAAAGAATGAGTAAAATGAACATCCAAAAGCTGTCCATCAAATAAAGCTTTTGCAACCACTCTCCCAACAAACTTGAAGTAAGAAAGGTGTTCTGTTTGGTAACAAGAATTTGGATTGGGCTGGAATGTTGCTTCATTTCCAACAGTAGTAAATAGCAAAGCATTTTTATCAAAGATTACCCTCAACAATAATTGATACCATTCCCTTGTGAGCCCACCAGCATCAAAGGAAAAAAATTTGTTACAGATCGTACAGCACTCTGGAATATCTATTTCCATTGATGTCATCTCATGGTGGCTGTTGGGGAACCAACCTTGAAGAATTCAAATTTCCAGAGGGCATTCCCAAAGGAACCCCAAATGCACAGCGGTTGAAGGGACGTCTGCTGTCTTCCAGCACAGCACGCATGGGGAAAGGGAGATACAATGCTTGCTTTCCTTGCCATTACATCCACGCAGGGAAAAGAATTTATTAAGTTTTGAAAGCTGGCTGTTTTAATTTATTTATAACTTCAAACAATGCCTGCGTAGAAGGAGAAGATTGGCTGTAAGTTGCTTTATAATCTTCGATCTGCACCCCCTTTTCTTCACTATGTGGACAGCAAAATCTCTTGCAAACTATTTTGGCCACCACGCTGCCTTGGAGGTCTATTTGGGGTAACGTGAGGAGAAGGAGATTAATGCAATTTGCCATTGTTTAAATGCTTTTTACTGATCTCTTTTCTCAAACCACACACAACAAAGAGAATGGGAAGACCACATAGAGCTCTTGGTTTTGATCTACCATTGCACTTTAATGGAAATCTTCATGTAAATACTCTCCTCAATCTAGCACACTCAAATTTAATCCATAATATAGGAGAGTATTTCATGCTTGCACTTGCACTGTGCTTCAATAAACTTTGGTTCTGAAACGTTTCTCTAATTTCCTTCAAACCTCTCCATAGAGATTTTGCAAACTTGTACATATCTGTCCCTGGGAGATTGCATACCATTACAGTCGTTGAAAGAAGTCGAAGCATTTGAATAATGATGTTGGTGATGCGAAGGCCAAGGCATGGGAAAATGCATTGCCATGAAACAAGAACAGTTCGCCACAAAAAAAAAATAAAAATAAATAATGCATAAGCATGAGCCAGGTCGGGCCCCAAAGTGGGTCCGACTAAAAAAATTTCGTTTTCAAGCTACTGGCCTCTGGAATATCTTCATAGACCTCAAACATACCTCTTGGAACGATCGGCATCATTTTCGGATCATTAATCCGCATTTTACAACTTTCAGGCAATTATGCCACAATTTTCGCATTTAATCGCGAAGACGTAATTTTCAAACCTGTCAAAACACCTTTCTGGAGCTCGCCATCTGACAAGCGTGTACTTTGATATACAAGGATGACATCTACCAAACGGTTTCTCAAGATGAGTCCCGAGTGAAGAGATATTAATTTCCGAAAATGCCCAACTGGCTTTGTCGACACTGCGGACCTGATGAAGTCAATGTTCTGGCAACACATGACGCCTTTCTTAAAAATACCAAACGACCTCCGTAAGCTCTCAAATTTGGAACATAGGTACCTTTAAGTACATATTAAATCTTTGAATTCTCAGTTTGATCACCTGACTGACAGGATGCAAACGGCGCGCTCACCAAAACGGCTACATTAACTGATATAACACTGGAAGTGCGGATAACTGAATTTGATGGCAAAATGAGTCCTTTTGAAAACCGATCAAACGGATTGATAAAAGCTTGAAATTTGAAATGTAGCTCACCATTTATACCAACATTAACCCGGAACAAACATTCTGACATGACGCTCACCAGAACATTTTTACACTTGCCAAAACACACAAACTGCAAACGGATTCGGTTTTGAAAACTGAACAAATGGATTCATCAAGACTTGAAATTTTGCAGGGTGACTCACATTAATGCATACAATTGAATCCATTTTGAATTTCTCCATGACGATCAACAGGGAAAAAGATATAATTGCTCAAAGTAGGCTACTCAATAAAATATGCATTTGTGCCTAAAATGCACTTCCAGCTCACCCCTCAAACTGGGTACCTCATAAACTTATCCAAATTGAATTCTGAAAGTTGCACATCACTAAATAGGCCAAATGAAAGGTGTGGGACATGAATCTCGAGCCTTACCCTTTGAAAATCAACTGGCTCCATTTTACCCCCTTGCTAACTAGGTCGTTCAAACTGACTTCATTTAGGTATGCAGAGCAAAAATTTGAAATGGGCCATTAAAATTGACTCAATTTTAATCAGTCCCAACAGTGGAGATGGAGGGTCTATGAGAGGAGAGAGATAGTTTACAGGCGCAATTATCCCAAGCACATGTAGACATCACCCGACAGAGGGGGAAGAGGGACTTGGCCTAATAAGCATTGATACCACAGGGTTTGGGGAAAATTGTGATAGGTGCCATGGACACATGAAGGAAAGTGGAGAGAGATATGTAGTAGAATCATTATTATAGGAGTCACTATGAGAAGGTAGTACCAGCAGGGTAGCACGCTTCTTTTACTAAAAGGACACAATCGAGAAAGATGAAAACATAGGCATTGAGCGGAGGCTTATGTGACAATGAGGACACCACCACCACCACTAGGACCAAGCATAGGATGGGTTGGCCCGCCACCAGCAAATAGTGAGAGCACAAGATAGGGGTTCTCATGGACATAACCATTTTTTACCCTACAGGGATATTCCTATGTACCATGATTTGACACGCTATTTTTGATATATATATGAGAATGATTTTGACAACATATATTTATTGTGTATATAGATATTGATTTTGTATATAGACTTTATGGTGGAAATATTTTATGGTTATGATGATGCATTATGATGTTTTATGATATGCTTATGATGTTACTAACATTTGTGGATGCAGGATGTAAATGTGTATGCGATCTATATGTGATTTGTATGTGATATGAGCTTTGTGATGCTAATGTGTTGTGATGCATGATGTATGGATGTGTTATGATGGTCCTAACATGTTTATGATGCAGGTGGAGTGTGTGTGGTATGAGTAATGTGAATGTTATGTATAGTTCTCATGGTGATGATAGATGGATGTATGATATAGATGTTATGTATATGATGGATTGATAGATATATGCATGTGGGTAATGATTTATGGTTGCAAGATGAGATATGATGTAGTTATATATGATGTGTATGTGATGAGCTAATTTCTATATATCAATAAAATGCATTAATCTGCATGCATGTGAGAAATAATAATATGATGGATGTATTATAATGAATGAACAATGCACCTAATATGAATGTACAATGAGGATATATGAAAGATAAATGATATTCTTGGAACTAAATAAATATGTATGGATCCTAGGGGAGCATGATCTAAAAGGGTGAATTAATAATAATATGAATCTTTAGGAAACTTAGACAAGTAGATATATCAAAAGCCTCTTGCATCTTTGATGTTATAAATAGATAAACCAAAAGGATAGAGCTTCTAAGACTTGGATGCTGAACATGATAGTTTGATATGTGGAGGAACCACCATCACATTCTCACATGTGAAAAATTAAGGCAAGATGCAAGAGGAGGGTCAAAGTCGTGATCTAAGGAAATGCATCGAATCATGATTAGACTATGTGTCAAATCCTTGGTATATGGAAATGAGCTAAGAAAATTGTCCCCGTGTCATACAAAACACAAATTATTGTTATAGACTAAAAAACATCCATGGGAATCATCATAGTGGTTAATGGCATTTTGTACTTTGCAACAAACTTATTCCATTGATTAAACATTATGATGGACTCAAGAATTCAAATGACCCACATGCACGAGGGGGATCTTGGATGTGAATGCAAAGGCATCAACTATAAATGACTTCTATAATGATGACCTAGGGGGAATAATGTGATTAATGATTACAATTTGTTATGCAAGGATGATTAGTCCTAGGCTAGATGATGTAGGGCACTATGTAGATGAATGTATAATGAAACTTCAATGGTATTGTATTATCATTGATGTCAACCGGTATGCAAGATGTTGTTACCGACATTGGAGGCTGTTGGCATGTTGAGGTCAACCGGTAAGGATGTCAACTGGTAAGCAAGAAAACCCGATAAGTAAGTGCAATCCGATATGACATGACCTAACCGACAAAACAAAAAAGTGCATGATATGAAGGTTAACCGGTAGCATGTTCGGTCGGTGACTGAGTTTGAACCGACACAATCAAGTGAGTTGGATGCTGAAAGATATGTCATGTGGACCCCAAGTGGCGAACATGCAGTGGTAGGTGAATGGTGTGTCGACGAGGTAGTTGCTGACTAGGTCGATATTAAATGTTGACTACAAAAACCACGGATCGGTTGCAGAGGATTGTAGCTCAAAGAAGATTGAAGGGCTGATATTTTATTCTTTGACATTATGATCAAAGAAGGATATCTGATCATCTTGTTGATCTGGAGAAAGAAACAGTCAAATCATTTATTGTGATCGACAAAATCAAGATTGATGAACAGAGTCCAGTTTGCTAAATATAGTAAACGTTTATAGGAAGAATACAAATAGGACAGAGCTTTTTGCTAAACTTTTGCAGGTTTTCAATTCAAGAAGATGAGATGTGATTTGATACAGATCAAAGTCGGTGAAGAAAACCCTAACCACGTGAAGTTTGAGTTTTTTTTTTGCGGGAAAGGGTGTGTATAAATATGTATATCTAAGACTTAAATTGTGTGTAGAAAATGAGATAGTATGTCAGATGAGTGATGAAAGTGTGATTCTTCCAAGTTGATCAATCTAAGTGTTGATAGCAAAATCTTGAAGTGACTGAGTTTTAGTTGAAGAACCGGTAAGGAAGGTTTAACTGGCAAGGTTTAAGGCAACCGGTAGATAGTTACAAAGTGTAACAGTTCATCTAACCGATAGTGTTTGAACCAGTAAGATAGGAGCAGAGAGTGAAGGAGAGTGGAGTGAGTTTCAGAGAAGATCTAGCAAGGCAGAAACTAAGTTGTAGAGGATTTAGATAGTAAGAACAGAGGACCAGTAGAGAACAGAAGCAATGTGACAGAAAAGAGTTTAATCGACAGAGAATTATTTGCAGGGGTTACAAAACTCATTTGTAACAAGCGTTTATCATTGTATTGTTTTATATATTATTGTATTTCACTGAGTGAGTGCTCAGTGTAGGGGTTGGTGCTCATTTGGGTAGGTGCCCATAAATTTCTATGGGTTGGTGCCCTTAACATTGTAAAACTATTATTTCATTATGAATTTGGATTGGAGTAGTAGATCTCCAACAATATTTCTCACTGAGGTTTTTCCAACATTGGGTTTTCCTCGTATATCTGGTGTTATGTGATGTGCTCTTGTGTGTGGTTTCTTGTTAGTGCTTTCATTATCGTACCGGTTGTACACATTGTTTGAAATTGTTTATAATCACTAATTCACCCCCCCCCCTCTCAGTGATATCTTGTGTTCTACAATTGGTATCATAGCCTTAGGTTCCTTGTTTGTCAAAGCTTTCTCTAGCTTGGGTAGATTCTGGTTTAAGAACACAATGGCAAGGAATGAATCCTCCTCCTCCAAAGCTCCCATGTTTGATGGCACCAATTATGCCTTCTGGGAGTAGAAGAATGGAAACCTATCTATCCTCCCTAGTTTTTGATGTTTGGATGTCTATGAAGAATGGGTATACTATCCCTAATGCTCCTCCTATAGATCTAAATGCTAAAAAGCAGTATGAAAACAATGCCAAGGCCAAGCATGTTATTCTTAGTGGTTTGTCTTATAATGAGTTTGTTAAGGTTATGCACTGCTCATCCGCCAAGGAAACTTGGGATAAGTTGAAAATATTGTTTGAAGGAGATGTCAAGGTCAAGGATGCTAAACTGCAAACACTAAGAGGTCAGCTTGAAGGCTTGAAGATAAAACATGAAGATAAGATTGTTGATTATCTTCAAAGAATTGATGAAACAATGAACACTATTAGAGGACTTGGAGAGGATATAGCTGATGAAGTCATTGTCAACAAGGTGCTTAGATCTCTCACATCTAAGTATGATACAAAGGTATCTAAAATAGAAGAAGCCAAGGATCTGAAAACCTTTTCAATGGATGAGTTATTTGGATCCCTGGCCGTTTATGAGATGAGAACAACCGGTGAAGGAACTTCAAAGAAAGAGGTTCCTTTCAACTCCATCAAAAAGGGTAAGGAAGAAAATACTCATGGAGAATCTAGTGAAGACTTGGACATGGTGGTAGCAAAATTTGTAAGGAATCTTAAAAGAGGATCCGGTAAGTACAAACAAAAATTACCTCTCAAATGTTTTAACTGTGGTAAAATAGGGACACTTTGCTTCAAAATGTCCCTATGGTGAAAATAATGGAGAGGAGCTACAAAGTACCAGCAGACCTTTGGGTATGGATAAAAAGAAGAAAGCCTACTAACAAGAAAGAAGAAGCTACCGAAAGAAGAGAAATTTGTATGCTTTTGAAGATGATGCCACAGATGAAGAAAGTGCCTCAGAAAATGACTGTTGTGAGGATGAAAGAGAAACTAATCTCTTTATGGCACTAGATGAATCGGTTGATGAAGATAATAAAGATGGAGACATTGAAGTTGAAGTGGACATGGAAGGTGAGCTCATAAGTGCTCTTGAGGAGTTGAGTAAAACAAGAAGGGAACTCAAAAAGGTTAAGTGTGTTGTTGCAGAAGAACAAGATTGTTTGAAGCAATCACTTGAGGAGACCAAGAAAATAGTTTCTAATCTGAAACTCCAATTGGAAGAAGCTATAAGGAGAGGTAAAGTTACATCCTCTGATTTGATAAAGAAGGAAAAGGAGCATCAAAATCTGGAAGAAGAAATTGTAAGGCTCAAAAAGGAGCTTGAAAAGAGAAAGAAAGAATTGAAGATGAGAAGAAAATATGAGAGAAACACTGAAGCCTTGGACAAGATGTTAAGTAATCAAAAGAACTTTAAAGATACCAGAGGTATAGGTTTTGAAGAAGGACATAGTTCCAACAGTAAAGCCACATCAAGCAATTCGATAGATTTTACTTCTTCAAGTGAAAGTAAATAAAAACAAACTTTTACTATCAACAAAGCTACCAAGAAAAAGACCTATGATGAAGCCACAAGAAATCAACTTGTGAACCAGAATGCTCAAACCATGAACCAAAAGGCTCACTCAATGTACCAGAATGCAAACCCTGAAGGCAAGCCCAAGGCTGATAATGAAGGGTTCACTAGAGTCAATGATGTGAGAAGAAAACACCTGGTGAGACAAAGGTTTGCCAGTCCAAAGAGACAAGATTGGTATGTAACCAAATTCCATGGTTACTGTTACCGGTGTAATAAGTTTGGTCATAAAATTTCTGATTGTAGTTTGATGCATAAGCTCCCTACTAGTTTTGAAAGTAGAAATTCATTTTCTGCACTCTAGGAGACAAATGTTATTTGGTATCATTGTAATGAGTTTGGTCATAAGAGTTATGATTGTAGGAGAAGTCAGCCAACTTCCTACAATAGTTTTTCAAGTTCATCTTTCAATGTCAATGTGAAATGTTGTCATTGTCAAAATGTTGGCCACATTGCAAAGCATTTGAAACTTAGGACATCTAAGAAAAATAAGTTTGTACCAGATCAAAGACCAAAAAAAAAAACCGGAGAAAAAAATTGCAACAGACAAGAAGAAGGAAGCCAACCCGATTTGGGTTGAAAAGGATAAGAATAAGGCTGAATCAAGTATGATTGTCCAGACTGCCCTACATGCAAAAATAATAAATTTATGGGTAGTTGACAGTGGCTATTCCAGTCACATGACTGGAGACAAAAAGAAGTTCATTAAATTTGATGATTAGAATGGAGGTTTGGTGAGGTTTGGAGATAATTCTTCCATCAAGATAAAAGGCAAAGGTACTCTAAACATAGATGGAAAATTAGAAGCACATGATGTATACTATGTTGAAGGACTAAAACATAATTTTCTAAATGTGATTTGGATGTGTGATAAAGGATACAAATTCATATTTAACTCTATCGGTTATCAGATAAGGAAGGAAAGTACTAGACATGTTGTTGCAGAAGGTAAAAGGACATATAGAAATGTGTTCAATCTAAAGGAATTCTTTGAGTCCCAATGCATAATGGGACAAGTAGATGAGAGCTTGTTGTGGCACATAAGATTAGGCTATATAAACTTTGATAATCTGGTTAAGGTGAGCAAGAAACACTATGTGAGACATATACCACCTATCATCAAACTGGCAAGAACCTTTTGTGATGAATGTCTAAGAGGTAAGAAGACTAAGGTAACCTTCAAGACCAAAGAACATAATACCTCAAGGCCCTTAGAACTTGTGCATACAGATCTGTGTGGTCCAACCAAAACAAGAGCTTTAGACAGTGAGAGATACTCCATGCTGCTCATTGATGATTTCTCAAGAATGACATGGGTCACTTTTCTACATGACAAATCACATGCATATGAGAGGTTCAAAATATTTCGAAAGATGGTTGAGAGGGAAAGTAGATGCAATTTGAAGTGTCTGATATTAGACCAGGGTGGTGAGCTCACATCAAATGAGTTTGTAGACTAATATGAGAAACATGGAATCAGAAGACAAAATTTAGCCCCAAGAACACCACAACAAAATGGTGTTGTAGAAAGGAAAAATCGAACTGTCAAGGAGATGGTGAGAACTATGTTGTTTGAAGCAAACATACCGGATATATAGTAGAAGGAAGCAGTTCATACTACTGTATATACACTAAATCGGGTTTAGCTTAGAATAAATAGCAGAATGACACCTTATGAACTGTGGTATGACCAGAAACCATCAGTTCAATATTTCAAAGTTTTTGGAAGTAAATTCTTCATCAAGGGAGATGAAGATAGTTTAGGTGGTTTTGATTCTAGGAGTGATGAAGTTATTTTCTTGGGTTACTCTACTCACAACAAAGCCGACAAATGCTACAATAAAAGATTGAGAAGAGTCATTGAAAGTGTGCAGGTAAGAGTTGATGAAGACTTGCATAAAGGCAAACAAGCACAAGTAAACTAGTATGATGATTCATGTGATGAAGATGAAGTTTAGTTGGAAAGTGAACTGGGAGAAGCACCTAGCAAAACCCTTAACAAATATGTGCAGAAAAATTACCCGAAAGAGAAGATTATAGAAAATAAAATTGACAGTGTACAAACAAGAAGAAGACTTGCTCGTAACAATGAAAAAGAGAATTTCTGCCTCAACACTAAAATGGAACCCAAGACATTCAATGAGGCCAAAAAAAGTGACAAATGGATGGATTATATGGAAGAAGAGCTGCAGCAGATTGAAAAGAACAAGACTTGGGAATTAGTTCCTAGACTAGTAGATAAAAAAGCCATTGGTACTAAATGGGTCTATCAGAACAAGATGAATGAAGAAG
Organism: Cryptomeria japonica; assembly: GCF_030272615.1. Lineage (NCBI taxonomy): Eukaryota > Viridiplantae > Streptophyta > Pinopsida > Cupressales > Cupressaceae > Cryptomeria > Cryptomeria japonica. The sequence goes on from NC_081414.1 coordinate 345,225,158, forward strand.
GTAAGATTGTCAGACATAAAGCAAGGTTAGTGTGCAAAGGGTTTTCTCAAGTAGAAGGAATTGATTTTGAAGAAACATTTGCACCAATTGCAAGACTTGATGCTATTAGAATATTATTAGCATTCTCTGTCTTCAAAGGATACATGGTATATCAAATGGATGTTAAATTAGCTTTATGAATAAGTCTACATAGATCAACCAGAAGGTTTTCTGCTACATGATGATGAAAATTTTGTATGCCGATTGAAGAAAGCATTGTATGGTTTGAAGAAGGCTCCAAGAGCATGGTATTCAAGGTTGGATAAGTATCTTAAGGAGAAAGGTTTCAGAAAGGGAAGTGCATCTAATAATTTGTACATCAAAGCAGATGGAAATCACTTGATTATTGTTGCTGTATATGTGGATGATATAATATTTGGAGGCAACAAGGATATCTTGTGTAAAGAGCTTGTTGATCAGATGCAATCAAAGTTTGAGATGTCAATTCTTGGAGAGCTGTCATATTTTCTTGGTTTGCAAATTTCACAACAAGATAAAGGAATATTTATCTCTCAAACCAAGTATGTCAGAGATATGTTGAAGAAGTTTTAGATGGAAGACAACAAACTGGTAAGTACCCCTATGGTGACCAGATGCAAGTTGAGCAAGGTTGATGAGTCGCCAGAAGTGGATCAAACCCTATATAAATCCATGATTGGTAGTCTGTTATACCTTACTACCTCAAGACAAGATATAGTGCAGGCAGTATATATGGTGGCAAGATTTCAAGCTACACATAAAAAGTCACATGAGAATGTAGTTAGAAGAATCTTCAGGTACCTACAAGGAACACTTAATTATAGCTTATGGTATCCAAACCAAGAAGATTTTGCTTTACATGCCTACACTGATGTTGATTGGGAAGGTTGCATTGATGACCGGAAAAACACAAGTGATGGCGCATTCTTTTTAGGTGACCGGTTAGTTTCATGGCACAACAAGAAGTAGGATTCAGTCTCCTTATCTATTGCTTATGCAGAATATATTACTATTGCTACATGTTGTTCTCAGATGTTATGGATGAAGTAGACCCTCAAGGAAATTCAAATAGAAATATCTAACCCTATTTCAATCCGATGTGATAACCCAAGTAAAAATAACATTTCAAAGAATCTGATTATGCACTCAAAGACAAAGCACATTGCTATCAAATACCACTTTCTCATAGAGAAGGTTGCAGAGAAAGAGGTGAAGGTAGAATATGTTCCTACAAGTGAACAAGTTGCTGATATCTTCACAAAACCTATACCGATAAACACATTTGAATATCTAAGACACAAGTTAGGAGTTTTCTCACCGGCTTTATGCACTCAAATGTGTATGGAGATATATGGTTTAGGGGGAGTTCATAGCCATACATTTTTTACTCTTGGACCATATGCTAGACACGGGGAGAGATCAGATGTATGTATGGTAGTACTAGATAGTTTGAAGCTTTGGGAAGTTGTCTATTCAATTTGTTTATCTACCAAAGTTTCCATCAACTTAACCAGGAGAGTATCTTCACAGGGGGATAATCAATCATCGTTTGTGAGTTTTATAGCTGTCTATTCAATTTGTCTATCTACAAAAGTCATAATTGGCATACCGGGAGACAGGGTAGAGTGGTCTGGCCTACAGGTAATTGGTGTCTGAGCCCTTTGCCATTATTGTCAAAGGGGGAGATAGTGCATATTGTGAGCCTAGATTGTGGAGGTTAACCCAATAATGTGTGTTGACGTCAATGCTAAAGGGGGAGATTGTTGGTATTGTATTGTCATTGATGTCAACTGATAAGTATGTCAACCGGTATGCAAGATGTTGTTACCAACATTGGAGTTGTTGGCATGTTGAGGTCAACTGGTATAGGATGTCAACCCATAAGTATGTCAACCGCTAAGCAAGAAAACCCAGTAAGTAAATGTGGTCCGATATAACATGACCTAACCGATAGAACAGAAAAGTGCACGATATGAAGGTTAACCGGTTAGTGTATATCGATAGCATGTTCGGTCAGTGACTGAGTTTGAACTGACACAATCAAGTGAGTTGGATGCTGACAAAGATGTCATGTGGACTCCAAGTGGTGAACATGCAGTGGTAGGTGAATGGTGTGTCAGCGAGGTAGTTGCCAAATAGGTCAATATTAAATGTCAATTGTGAAAATCATGGATCGATTGCAGAGGATTGCGGTTCAAAGAAGATTGAAGGGCAGAGATTTTATTCTTTGATATTATGATCGAAGTAGGATATCTGATCATCTTGTTGATCTAGAGAAAGAAACAATTAGATCATTTATTGTGATTGACAAAATCAAGACTGATTAACAAAATCCAATTTGCTAAATATAGTAAATGTTTATAGGAAGAATAAAAATAGGACCAAGCTTTTTGTTGAACTATTGTAGGTTGTCGATTCAAGAAGATGAGATCCAGTTTGATATGGATCAAAGTCAATGAATAAAATCCTAAGCGCGCGAAGTTTGAATTTTGTTTTGGCAGGAAAGCATGTGTATAAATATGTAGATCTAAGACTTAAGTTGTGTGTAGAAAATGAGATAGTCTGTCGGATGAGTGATGAAAGTGTGATTCTTCCAAGTTGATCAGTCTAAGTGTTCATAAAATAATCTTGAAGTGACTGAGTGTTAGTTGAAGAACTGGTAAGGAAGGTTTAACCGGCAAGGTTTAAGGTAACTGGTAGATAGTTATATAGTGTAATAGTTCATCTAACCGGCAGTGTCTGAACTAGTAAGATAGCAGCAGAGAGTGAAGGAGAGAAAAGTGAGTTTCAGAGAAGATCTGGCAAGGCAGAAAATAAGTTGTAGAGGATTCAGACAGTAAGAACAGAGGACTAGTAGAGAAGAGAAGCAGTGTGACAAAAAAGAGTTTAACTGATAGAGAGAATTGTTTGCAGGGGTTACAAAACTCATTTGTAACAAGTGTTTATCATTGTATTGTTTTATATCTCATTGTATTTCACTGAGTGGGTTCTCGGTGTAGGGGTTGGTGCTCATAATAGAATAGGGGTTGGTGCTCCTTTGGGTAGGTGCCCATAAATTGCTAGGGGTTGGTGCTCCTTGGGTTGGTGCCCTAAACATTGTAAAATTGTTATTTCATTGTAAGGCTGGATTGGAGCAATAGATTCCCAACAACATTTCTCACCGAGGTTTTTCCCACATTGGTTTTTCCTTGTATATCTGGTGTTATGTGACGTGCTCTTGTGTGTGGTTTCTTGTTAGTGCTTTCATTATCCTACCAGTTGCACGCATTGTTTGAAATTGTTTAATCATTGATTCACCCCTCTCAATGATATCTTGTGTTTGACAAAATCATGGTCCTAATATGTGTTCAAGGAACCTAATATAGTATGATGGGGAAGGGAGATGAATAGCCACTCTTAAACCTTCTCTTCTTGTGTCTTAGTGTTCATGAGCAAATTCTGTTATAAGATTTTTCTACATATTTCATTCTTTATGAAATGCAACCTAGATGGGTGGTGTGGGTTGATAGGCAAAAAAAGGAGGCCAATTAATGCAATATGAACTATAGAGGGAAAAGGGACCTTATGAAATCTAGAAGGGCCTATATGGAAAATTATGAATGCACTATAAATGGAAATGCAAGTCTAAGTGATCAAATATTTTTTGTGTTTGTTCAAACCATAGTACAAAGGTCTAGGAAGAAACATCAAGGGAAGGGGAATAAATTGGAGCCTTGGTGAATATGAAAGCATGGGAGAACATGATGGGATGATGGGAAAGGTTGGGTGGAAGGCTTAAGGATGGGTTATTGATTGTTTTTGTGGAGAGCAATCCTAGTTTTGATATTGCAAAGGAATAACAACACCATTGGTTATAAAAGCCAAGATGCAATGATATCCCTATTTGTGGACTAGAATCTCAAATAAAAGGTTATCTTACACATGCAAGTGCTAGTATAACCAAGAGGGAACATATGAGGCATGAGAATATGGAGGCACCCTTGTGCATCCAATTCCTTTACAAGGACTTGATGGGTATATGCAAAGAATAGTCATCGTAACCATACCATCATATTCAAAGTTATAACTAGCCTTGTTGGATCATACATAATAAAACCAACAAACATTCCATACAGAAAAAACCATGCCTCAATGTATACCAGTCAAGACATGCCAAGATATAGAAAGATTGAGGCAATCCTAAGTAGGTATAGTAATGGGACAAGATATTAAATCATAATGAAATATCAATGCATGCAAATGACTCCTTTGGCCAACAAACATCTCTTGCCAAGAGGAAGCACATGAATTTAGATTAAATGACTAAGCATGGGAAGCATACATCCTAATGAGCATGATGGATAGGAGATCATGAGAAGGCAATTGATATGTTGAATACAAAATATAGGCAAGAGTGACTCAGGACTGATTTTGGATGACACAATATTGATGGGTGTTTGGGATGCAAACAAGTCAACTAAGCTCAGTTTGGTGGGAAGCTTGGTGTAATGGGAATAGGCTTAGTGGGATGGGATTAAGTTTAGTGTAATGGGATTATCCTTATTCATGATTTTGGGGTACTCTTCATCTCATCTAGAAGGGGAGGGGGGAGGAATGGGAGAAAACTTTGGGGGAGGTGGGTGCGTAAGGGGAGTGGATGCAAATGTGTGATAGAGAGGCAAAGAACTAAACAAATATGGGATAGGTGGTGATATGAATGAAAGCAATGAGATGGAATGATTGGAGTGCGATGTATGGGACAAAAATTGTAAGGAAGTTAAGTAGCAGAACAACTTTCTACACTAACCTTGAGAGGAGGGTAATGCAAAAACTTTAATAGATCATTACAACAGTTACAGAAACTTAACAGAAATAAACATAATATCATGTGTACCACAACACAGCAACAAAGTGATTTACGTGGTGAAAACCCTTTTAGGAGAAAAATCCCACACTCCAAAAGCAACTCAATATATTATTCAAAAATCAATTATAGATTACAATATACTTGTAGAGAAAACTCTTCACAGGAGTACCACTAATCATAGGTTTAGAGGTAACTCAATAGCCATAAAAATCTTACACACAACCTCTATCTCACACACCTCATATATAGGAGATACAAGACAAGAAACTGTCAAACGATATTACAAAACCATGGGCTAAAACCACCCAATAAAATAGATCCGACCTTATCTCCATTATAGATTCCCAATGACGTGTCAAAACACACATCAACACATGTTCCTCTCCTTTTTAGCTCATTTATATATCCGATGCAATTTGTATTTCCTATTTCAGGAGTCCAAACTTCTAGAGGCCATAACTTGTGAACCATGTGTTCGATTGACAAACCATTTGGAGCACCAGAAAGCTCGTGAAGTTCTCTATCACCTTGTAAATCGCTTTGCCATTTACACCCACTTTTGAAGGCATTTCAAAGCCTCTAAATTTCTTAAAATTATTTTTAAACCTTTCATCACACCCTTCAAAAATAGAAACTTTAATATCTTGAAAACTAGCTATGATCTTGTGACGAAAATTTATTGGCATGCTCATCTAGCCTACTAGAAGCTTCGGGGAGAAATTCACACCATTTCATGCTCAAATGAAAACTTACTATGAATAGTAACCTCATCTAAATGTAAGGTTGAGATACCATTAACCCAACAAAAAGGACTATGGGGACGATAAGTATCCAAATAGATGGGTAAGTGCACAAAGATGGTGAACAAAAAAGTGGCCACTAGAAAAAAAAATGCCTAAAATGAATGAAACACATACATGTTTTTAATAAATTCAAAAATAACATGCGTGTTAAGGCTCAAATAATCTAAGCCAAAAAAATTTGTGTTCTTTAAATTAAAAATGTGTACATTTTTTTGAAAAATAAAAATGTGTGTGTTATGGTTAGCAACCAAAATGTGTACGTGTTCTGCTTATATTAAGCTAGAAAAGGAACATGGACTTGGATGCTAATTCCTTTGGCCTTCCCTTTGTTTGTTTTCATTAGGATATATACATAGAATATAACATTTAAGTATAAGTTATTGTTTTATTTTATGTATATATTGTCAGGATGTTTGAGAGAGGTTTCAAATCTCTAGGAGTCATAATGCAAATTCTAGATTTTAGAAGAGCTTATAATTTTTTAGACAGTCAAATTTCAATAATTAGTGGGCTTATATCATCATTCTCTTTCTATCTCTCTATCTCATTCTCTTTGTCTCTTTGTCTCTCCTAAGCTCTAGACCTATCTATTTTTTGATCTCTCTCCTTCTTCTCCCTCTCCACCTCTCTCTATCTCACTCTCTCCTCTCTCCCCAAGCTCTAGATCTTATAAATTCTCAAACAATCAAATTTTAGTAATCAATAAGCTCTTATTATCATTTTCTCTCTCTCTATTTCACTCTCTTTATCTCCCTCCATATCTAGACCTATCTCTATTCCTATCACTCTCCCTCTCCCCTTCTCTCCATCTCTTGATCTCACTATTTCCTCTCTCCCCAAGATTTAAACCTATCTCTCTCACCCTTCTTTATCTCCCCTCTCTTCTCTAAATACCTAACACAGATTCTCTCCTCTCTATCTCACCTCTCTCTGCCCCTCCTCAGATCTCTCTCTCTCTCTCTATTTTTCTTTATGTCACTCTCTTTATCTCCCCTCTCCTCTCTATCTACCTCTCTTTTCATCCCTCTCTACTTTTATCTCCCCTAACTCTCTCTCTCTCTCTCTCTCTCTCTCTCTCTCTCTCTCTCTCTCTCTCTCTCTCTCTCTATTTTTATTTATGTCACTCCATTTATCTCCCCCCTCCTCTTTATCTACCTCTCTTTTCATCCCTCTCTACTTTTATCTCCCCTAACTCTCTACCTCCTCCCCCCGCCACCCTCTCTCTCTCTCTCTCTCTCTCTCTCTCTCTCTATCTAACTAATTGTCTCTATTGACCCTCCCTTGCTCAAAATATCCCCTCCACTTTTGTCTATCTCACCTCTCTCTATCTCCCTCTTTCCCTCTCCATCTCTCTCTCTCTCTCTCTCTCTCTCTCTCTCTCTCTCTCTCTCTCTCTCTCTCTCTCTATCTCTATCTCAGTATTTAGATAAATAGTGTACAAGGAGAATGCAAGAGAGGTAGGTAAATATAGAAAAGTAGAGATTAAAGGAAAGAGAGATAGAGAGGTCTAGATATAAGTAAGTAGGGAGAGATATGTAGGCTGAGAAAGGGGTAATAGAGAGAGAGAGTGGGGAGAATAAGGTGAGATTGATAGAAGTGGCAAGGGGAGGTTCAGAAGATAGAAGAAAAGATAGAAATATAGGTCTTGTAGGGAGGGAGATATATATAGAGAGAAAGAGAGAGATGAAGGGGGGAGAAATAGATAGAGAGAGGTGAGATAAATAGAAGTGGGGGGGAGAGTTAGAGTGAGGGAGAGAATGAGAGGTATTTAAAGAGGGAGGGAAGGAGAGGTATTCAAAGAGAGTTAGGTTAGATAGAGATAAGTAGTTGGAGAGAGAGAGAGAGACTAGAGATGGAAGGAGGGAGGGAGGGAGAGGAAAGGTGAGAGAGAGTGAGGTGAGATAAATAGTAGCATGGAGGGAAGGAGGTAGAGAGGGATGGAAAGAGAGGTAGGTAGAGAGAGGGAGAGTGGAGATAAAGAGAGGAGGGAAGAAAGATGAATAGAGAGAGAGGATATAAATATAGAAAGGGAGAGGGGAGATAGAGAGTACAAATAGATGGGTAAGTAGAGAAGTGGAGAGAAGGTAGGGATATATCAATAGAGAGAGAGGGTGAGAGGGAGATTTATTTAGAGAAATAGAGGTAGGTAGGGAAGGAGGGATAGGTATGCATATAAAGAGAGGGAAAGGGGAGCTAGATATAAGTAGAGATAGAAGGGGAGAGAGAGGATGGAAGGATATCTATGTAGAAAAATAAAGGGAGTGAGACAGAGGTATGTAGAGAGAGAGAGAGAGAGAGAGAGAGAGAGAGAGAGAGAGAGAGAGAGATTGAGAGATGTAGAGAGAGGGGAGAGAGGGAGAGTGATAAGGAGAGATAGGTATAAAACTCAGGGGAGACAAAGAGAGTGAGATAAAGAGAAATAGAGAGGGAAGGAGAGAGAGAGGGAGTGAGAGAGAGGGATATTTATGTAGGTAAATAGAGGTAGGGAGGGAGGAATGTAGAGGTATGTAGAGAGAGGGAGAGGGGAGATAGAGGTTAGTACATAGGGAAAGGTTGAGAGTGAGATAAATAGAGAGGAAGCATGGGAGGATGGACCAAAGAGAGAGAGAGAGAGAGAGAGAGAGAGAGAGAGAGAGAGAGAGAGAGAGAGAGGTATGTAGAGAAGTAAATGATGGGATTTAGGGGAGGTATGTAGCGAGAGGGAGAGAGGAGATAGAGAGAGGAGAGAGAGAGGTGGGGAGGGGGAGAGAGAGGTGAGATAGAGAGGAGAGAATGTGTGTGAGGTAGGTAGAGAAGAGAGGGGAGATACAAAGTAGAAGGATGAGAGAAATAGGTTTAGAGATTGGGGAGAGGAGATAATGATATAGAAAGATGGGGGAGAGAGAGGGAGAGGGGAAGTGATAGGAAGATAGATAGGTCTAGAGATTGAAGGAGATAAAGAGAGTAAAATAGCTATATAGAGATAATGATAATAGTAGCTTAGTGATTACTTACATTTTACTATGAGAAATTATAATATCTAGAGCTTCAAGAGAGAGGAGAGAGTGAGATAGAGAGAGGTAGAGAGGGAGGAGAAGGAGAGAGATAGGAAAATAGATAGGTCTAGAGCTTGGTGGAGACAAAGAGCATGAGATAGAGAGATAGCAAGAGAATGATGATAAAATCCGACTTATTACTGAAATTTGACTATCTAAAAGATTATAAGATATCCTAGAATCTAGAATCTACACTATGACTCCTGAAGATATGAAATCGCTCTCAAACATCCTGACACTATATACATAAAATATAACTTAAAGGATAAGTTATATTTTCTTTTTTCTTTTATTTTTTATATTTTATGTATATATCCTGATGAAAAAACTAAGGGAAGGCCAAAGGAATTAGCCTCTAAGTCCATTTTCCTTATCTATCTTAATGTAAGAAAATCGCGTACATGTTTTGCGTACTAAACATAACACGTACACATTAATACACGTGTATTTTTTTTTGTGCATAAAACTGCATACATGTTTTGTTTAATACGTGTACGTGTTCTTAGTTAAAATAACGTGTACATGTTTTGTCTTGTACTTAGCCTTGGATGACAAGCCTTAAGCTTGGGAGCTTCATTTCCCTCCTTTTTATGTTTTTTCTTCTTTTAATCTGGTTTCTCAACTTCATCATCACCAGGTTTACATGTTATCAAGTGGGTATTTGTAAAATTACCACCATAATTTCACCCATCTTCTGAGCTTTCTAACCATATAATTATTTTTAGATTTGAACAACATTAACATATTAATTTTTAATTTCTTTTGTTAGTGTCACCAGAGTTCTCAGAGACATATGTGTACCATTTTAAAAAACAAAATTGGACTACTTTTCTAAATTTGCAAAAAATATATATTATTGTTCTACACTTCATTCTTTAGACTTTTTTATAAAAAAAATTGATTTTTTAATTATTTTGGTGCATGTTATGTGATGCGCACAAATAGGTACCTAATTTTCAAGATGTGTCCACTTTGAAAAATTGTTATAAAAGAAAATACTCAGCAAAAAATTACAAAAAATACACAACTTCTAGTACTCAATCTTAACTATATTTCTACCAAAGGGTTTTAAAATATACTAAATGCAAATATAACTTTTTGATGCACACACCAGACACTATGTTATGTTTTGGTGAAAAAAACAGGAACACTTTTGTGTGCATGAAATATTTGACCCCCTTAATCTTATCCATTTTTGAAAACTTTAGTAGTTTGGAAACTAGATTTAGAATACTACAATTATTTTTCTTTTGTTATCTTCAAATTTTGAGTGGATGAGTCTCAAATAGCTCCTCCAAGTTTAGGTTTAGTTGATTTCATAAAAAAAGTTGTCATTTATACCCCCCTTTTTGTTCACCATCTTGGTGCACTTACCTAGATGGTGGATTCACTTTATTTACTTTGATGCCAAAAAATAGGTTTTCACCAAGGTACTTTCCCATAGCACCACAAAGTGGTTTTCGGTAATGGACAAAAGATTTTTGTTTACTTTTTTTAATTTTTTAATTTTTTTGTATTTTTTGTATTTTTCAATTTTTTTTTTTAATTTTTTTTTTTTGAAAAACTAGGATACCTTGAAGTGTTGCTAGCTGATAGGCCCCATATCCATATTTAGTAGTGATGATGTAGGTCTCTAACCAATTAGGCTCAAACTTGCCTTTCTTTTCTCGATCTTGAAGATTCCTTTGATTTTGTTTCAGCACAAGGTCATCAATCTTAAATTCATAGGTTCTAACCTTCTTATTATGTTGGAGTCAAAGGTGATTTTGATATGCATGAAGGTGATTCAAAATATTGAAGTGCCTCTCATCTAGAAACTGAAGCTCTTGAAGCTATACGACCCTATATTCTTTATCTAAGAGGATGTTTTGAAAGGAAACCCTCAATGAGGGAATCTCAATCTCAATTAGTAGGATAGCTTCATAACCAAAGACAAGGGAGTATGGGGTGGTTCCAATGGGTGTGCTAATGTTGGTGCGATAGGCCCATAGGTTGGCATTAAGTTGCAAGTGTCAATCATGACTAGCTTCATTGACTATGTTTTTGAGGATTTTAATAAGGGTTTTATTTCAACCCTTATCTTAACCATTATCGTGTAGGTAATAGGGGTGGAAAATGATGTTGGATGTTGAATTTTTGGCAAAGTTATTTACACCCTAATTTTTGAAAGGTCTTCTATTATCTATGATGATATCATGTGGGATACCATAAGAACATATGAGGTAATTAAAGATAAACTTCATGATCTATATGCTACTGGTATAGGTGAGTGGAATGGCCTCAAGCCATTTAATAAAGTATTTGGTGGCAGTAATAATGAATTTATGATCATTGGAGGAGGTGAAATGGATTTTGCCAATAAGATCAAGCCCCCATTGTGAGAAGGGCCAAGGGGTGATAAAAGGTTGCAATGATAGTGATGGTTCATGAATCAGATCACTGTGTTGCTAACATGGAATGCATTATTTTACAAGGTGGTAAGCCTCCTAATCCATTGTAGGCTAGTAATAACCTATCCAAGGGATCTTCTTAGCCAAAGTGAGGCCGCTTGAGTTTTCCCCACAAATACCCTCATGTACCATGCTCATTTAGAATCTTCCTTATCTAAACACTATAAGAGGGTTCCTTTGAAGTGCCTTCAATATAGGGTATCTCTAAGAATAGTGTAATGGAATGAGCAGCGAATGAAGGTTTGTTGTTGGGTCTTAGTGAGGTTAGGTGGGATGGTGTTATGGCGAAGGTAGGTGTAAATTTTTTGATACCATTGGGAGTCGAGACCAACAATTTTCCAAACCATTTCAAATTTAGGGACATCATAAGCTAGGTTGAGAAGATTCTCAACCAAGAATTTAGACATGACTATTTTCTAGTATCTATAAAAGGGAGCAAATAGTAGCCATAACATTAGCATCCTTATTGTTTTCCCTAGGAATCTGCTCAAACTGAATAGAGGTAAAGTGTTGCTTGAAGTCTTCAACCATGCAATGATAGGAATAAATTTTTTGTCCTTAGTCTGATACTCATCATTGACTTGTTTGATGACCATTTGTGAATCACCATAGACATGTAAATCAATGATTTTTTATTTGATGGTAAAGTAGAGTCCTGTGATGAGGGCATCATATTCAACAACATTGTTGGTACATTAAAATGTTATCTTGTATGACTTGGGGATATAATTTCCTTGAGGAGTAACTAATAGAATTCCTTCCCCCGATCCATGTTGTGTATAAGAGCCATAAAAATATAGCTACCAATGAGCAGACTATGTGATGGTCATGATAGCATCATTAGGAAAATCTATAATCAAGGGATGATATTCTTGTAGAGGTGCTTCAGTGAGTTGATCTACAATAACTTGTTCTTTGATAGCTTTGTGATCCACATTCTCAATGTGAAACTCACTTAGTTTCATTACCCATTTAGCTATTATGCTTATAAGAGTTGCTTTGGAAAGGAGGTACTTTAGTGGGTCAATTTTAGCAATGAGCTTAGTCTTGTTATTAAGAATGCAGTAGCATAGTTTTTGGATACTAAACACACAACAAGGCATGCTCATTCAATAGGCATATAGTTGTGCTCATAACGCATGAGAGTGCGACTGATGTAAATTATGGCTCGTTCTTTTCCTTTTTCATAAACCTATACAAGAAGTGTCCCCAATGTCACTGTCATGGTTTATATATACAAGAGGAGCAATTGATCTAGAATAGGGGGCATTAATACTAGTGGGAAAGTGAGATATTCCTTGAGTTTATTAAATACTTTTTGACACAAGCAATCCCACTAAAATTTTGTATCCTTGTGAAGCAAGTGAAAAAAAGGGTTGACATTTGTCTACAAGTCGAGTGATGAACCTATAGATGGACTAATCTTTCCTTCAAGACTACGAAGTTGTTTGAAATTATTAGGAGGAAGCCTTTCTATGACAACTTTAACCTTTGCAAGGTCAACCTCAATGTTATATCTTGAAACCTAGGAGTTTTCTTGAAGTGAACCCAAAGACACATTTCGTAGGATTGAGGTGCAGTTTATATTTCTCATATCTTTCAAAACTTTTGGTTAATACAACAATATGCCCCTATCTTGTTTTTGATTTTCCAATGAGATCATCTACATAATCTTCAATGATATCATGTAGAAGGTCATGGAAATTTGTGGTAATAGCTCTTTGATATGTAGCACCGATATTGTTCAATCCAAAGGGCATAACTTGGAAGAAAAAGGTTCCCCAAGGAGTAGTGAAGGTTGTCTTGTGTTGATATTTTGTGGTGATCTTAATTTGATTATAGCCTAAAAATCCATCCATTAAGGAGAGCATCTCATTCCTAGTTATAAGATCCACTATCATGTCAATATTGGGCAAAGGGAAATCATCTTTAGGACATGCTTTATTTTTGTCTCTAAAGTTTGTGCAAATATGAATGCCCCCAGCTAGTTTTCTAACTGGTACTATATTTGAGACCCATTCTAGATAGTCAACAAGATGAATGAATTCAAAATATAGCATTTTTTGTAACTATGCTTTAACCAAGAGGATGATTTTTGGATGCATCTTTCTCAATTTCTTCTTAACAAGCTTTGCATTAGGATGTACCACAAGTTGATGAGCCACAAGGTTAGGATCCAATCTTGGAATATCAACATATGATCATACAAAATTTTGATTTGTATCTTTGATAAATTCTATGGTATCCTTCTTTTCTTGGTCACTAAGAGTTTTGGCAATGAAGGTATTCTTTGGATTCTCACTTGTCCCAAGGTTGACTTCCTTAGTTTATTCAATCAGGATAGATGATTTCTCTAGTTGTGGAAAACTATGGTAGGTAAGTCAACTCCCTCATCCTCTAGCAACTGATCTAGCTTTTTACTAGTGGATATGTCATTTCTTTTTACTTTTTTATTGTCTGATAGCGCCTCATTGAGGTTTCCTCTAGGGAAATTTTGATTTTTTTTACTATGGGAATTGACTTGGCTACCAAAGTATTATATTCTCATTGAGTTGAATCCATAAACTATAGTGTGATCTTTGAGGTTTTGCATGTCTAAGAGTGTGAAAGGTCATTATCATCAACACACATGTCAAGGTAGGGGGTCCTTGTTGGTCCTTGATGCAGGAGCATCCCCGGTTCTTAGCAATCTTGCATCAACCAAAAATATTTCCTTTCTGTTTTGCTTTCTATTTTGCAGTTTCAGCATTTCATTATGCATTTTCTGGCATTGGCTCACCGAATCTTGAGGAGTTGGATTTTTTCTTGAGGACTTGATCATCTACCTTATTCCCAAACCATGAAGCATTTGGATCATTTTTCGGCAAGTTATCACTACCAGTTTTTGAGATGGATTTCTGGTACCGGTTGCCTAGACCTATTTGCATTTGTAATCTACCAAAATCTACCGGATCCCTTCCATAGGTTGTGGATCCCTGAGAATTGATTCTGATGTTCCTTCGCGTGTGTTTGACCTTCCCTTTCATATACACTTCATCCTTTGGATTTTCTGGAGGAATTTCTTTGGTGGAGGCCAACCTTGTTGTTTTTACATGTTAGTCTTGTTCTTTGACATTTGATCCTTTTTTTGGGCCGACCAAATCCCCTTGGATTGTAAAAATAATTGTAATTAAGCATTAGGATAGGGGGAAGTTAAGAGATAGAACATAGAAGATAGATCTGGAGATTTGAGGTCCCAGTTGTGACCTGTTCTGTAATTAAGCATGTTTTAGCAGGCTAGTAAGCCAATTTTTGTAACCCGATTGTTACCGGTTGATTGTAATCAGTTTTCATGATATAATACATTTTGTTATGCATTTCCTCCATCATATCCTTGTGTTTCCATTGTGTTTACTTTTGTTGACCGGTCTAGATTGATCTCTTTGAGATCCGTCCTAACCGGTGACTGCACCAAGTGGTATCAGAGCGAAACTTCATTCTGGAGATTGTGTTCTCCTGAGAAATTTTGTTGTAGGGTGGAGGATTGAGGATCCGACCTACAGCTGTAGAGGACTAGCATGAAGATGGCACAAAGAGGAAATAGGAATGGTGGAGCGCGTGTGAATGTAGACCCTATTTTGTTGGAAATTTTGTGAGGAATTGTAGCCCAGTTGGAAGTCGTTGAGGTAGCCCAGAGAAGAGGCAGACATATTGAAGATGTGAGTGAAGATGAAGGAGAAGAAGCCCCGATAGAACAAGTAAACCCACCAACGATTGATCCTAATAAAGAAAGGTTTTTGAGGGTTTTGAGTAGGGCGAATACTAAACCTCATTTTACCCCACCAAAATATGATGGAAAGTTGGATTCAAATGAATTGATGGATTGGATCTCAAAGATGGAGAAATATTTTGATTTTGAAAACACTGTAGAAGAAAGAAAGGTGAAATATGCTTGTACCTGGTTGAAAGGTCATGCATCTCTTTGGTGGGAGTATTTGTAGGTTGATAGATAGAGAAGAGGTAAAGAGAAGATCAAGACATGGGATCGGATGGTTGCTAAGTTGAAATCAAAATTTATGCTAGCTGATTATCAAGTATATGTTCCAGAAGTTACAAAATTTGAGGCAAAAGGAATCTAGTGTGAAGGAGTACACCGAAGCATTTTACAAGTTGAATATTAGATCCAGACATATTGATGATGTAGTTGAACAAGCTGCAAGATATTTGAATGGATGGTGGATGTCTATACAAGATGAACTCAGTTTGATCAAATTGCAGAGTGTTGAAGAAGCTTACCAGTATACCCTAAAAGCAAAAGAAAAGCTGAACAAAAGACATGAGCAAAGACAGAGAGGTAGAGGTGGAAGGTTTTCTGGAGGAATATTTCAAGGAGTAAGAGGATATATCGCAGGTAGAGGAACCTGTACGGATCAAAACAAGGACAAGGAAGTAAGAAAATAAGGTAATTCATAATGGAAATATGATAGAAATTTCTACCGGATGGCTACCAGAATGAGAATTTTGGAAAAGATGATAGAAGACAAGACAAGAGAGTGTTTAGAGGAAATTTATATAAGTGTGGAGGAGAAGGACATTGTTCTTTCGAATGCATGAAGACAAAGAATACCGGAAGAACAATAGTGGTGGAAGAAAGCCCCACCGGATCAACTAATAAAACAGAGGATGGAGAACTATTGGTGATGAGGAGAGATTTATGTCATACCAGAGGAGATGAAGAGCCCTTGCATAGGAAGAATTTGTTCAAGACCAGATGTAAGGAATTCGTCAAGTGTTGTAAAGTTGTTATTGATAGTGGTAGTTCAAATAATCTTGTTTCAGAAGAGATGGTGAATAAGTTGAATTTGGAAATATTGAAACACCCTAAGCCTTATCAGATAGCATGGATTCAGGATGATCATATGTTGTTAGTAAGTCAGAAATGCTTGGTGAAATTGAAAATTGGGAACTATCATGATTAAGTCTTGTGTGATATTATGCCTATGGATATTTGTCACCTTTTGTTGGGTAGACCTTGGTAGTTTGATAGAGAAGCAATACATAATGGGAGGAAGAATACATATAGTATTGTGGCCAATGGGATGAAGCAAACCTTCTTGTGCTTGGAGGAACCTTTGAAGAATGAAGTTTGTATGAAATTTAGAATCTGTCTGGTGGATGGAAGGAAATTATTGGATGTAATGAGACATGAGAATGTATGTTTTTCCTTAGTTCCTAAGAACACTGAGAATCCAGAGCATGAAGAAGAACAACCCGAAGACATAAAAGAGTTGCTGACAGAGTATGAAGACATATTTTTAGATAATGTGCCTGATGGATTACCGCCTGTGAGAAGTATCAGTCATTGCATGGACTTGATTCCTGGAGCTAGTTTGCCTAACAAACCTGCACACCGAATGACACCGACAGAGAATGAAGAGTTGAATAGACAAGTGTGGGAATTATTGAAGAAAGGTTTGATCAAAGAAAGTTTGAGTCCTTGTGTAGTACCAGTAGTATCAGCACCTAAGAAGAATGGAGAATGGAGGATATGTACCGATTCTAGAGCAATAAATAAGATCACAATGAAATACCGGTTTCCTTTGCCTAGGATGTATGACATAATGAACTATTTGAGTGGAGCCAAATACTTTACAAAGATAGACTTGAAGGGTGGATATCATTAGATCAGGATCAGAGAAGGAGATAAGTGGAAGACAACATTCAAGACAAATGAAGGATTGTATGAGTGGTTGGTGATGCCTTTTGGGTTTAGTAATCCACCGAGTACTTTCATGAGGCTGATGAATGAGGTATTGAAGAAATTCTTGGGTAAGTTTGTTATTGTATATTTAGATGACAATCTAATTTTCAGTAGGACAAAATAGGACCATTTGTTGCATTTAAGACAAGTTTTGCAGAGGTTGAGAGAAGAAAAGTTGCTAATAAATATTAAGAAGTGTACTTTCATGAAGGAAGAATTAGCCTATTTGGGATTTGTGATATCTGAGGATGGTTTGAAGATGAAGCCTAATAAATTAAAATCATCTGTTGAATGGCCTACATCGGAAAGCATTGGAGAGGTAAGATCATTTCATGGATTGGCTAGTTTCTACCAAAAGTTCATTAGAAATTTTAGTTGAGTTTGTAACCCTATGACTGAGACAATGAGGGGAGATAGGAAGGAATTCAAGTGGACCACCGGAGCAAACAAAATTTTTGAATTGTTGAAGTAGAAAGTGACTGAGTAGCCTATGTTAGCTTTACCAGATTTCAACAAAGTATTTCAAGTGGATTATGATGCAAGTGGAACTGCAATTGGAACCGTATTGAGTTGGGAAGGGAGAGCAATAGCTTATTTCAGTGAGAAATTGAATGATACCTAGAGGAGATACTCAATGTATGATCAAAAAAATTATGTCATAGTACAAGCCTTGAAGAAGTGGAGACATTACCTGTTGCCTAAGGAGTTTGTGTTGTATACAGATCATCAAGCTTTCCAATATTTGAAAAGCCAGAGTAAGTTGAATTAGAGACATATGAGATGGGTAGAATTTTTGCAGAGTTACACCTTTGTGTTGAAGCATAGAAGTGGGAAATCTAACAAAGTTGTTGATGCATTGAGTAGAAGAAGGAATTTGCTGACATAGATGAGAGCGATAGTATTAGGATTTGAGGAGTTGAAGATGTTGGGATCCAAGAACACTAAGATGGGGGGGGTGTGAATCCGTGTTCTATAGGAATGGAGAAATTTAACCTTATTAACACAAAAACCTAGCAATCGGTAGACATAAAATTATATAACAATAAGTAACAATGCAACCACAAAGATGAACACTATAACACCATAGATTTATACATGGAAAACCTTAATGAGGAAAAACCACGATGGGATTGGAGACCCACAATATCTTTCCACTGATTAGATGAATAAATATTACAATAAGGGGCATACACATGTAGGAAGGCCAACAACATAGATCACACTTCTCATCACAAAAGGAGTCTCACTAACTACATAAAACATCGGACTACAATCTGGAATGAAGATTGAACTACTGGAATAACATCTCCTATGCCTGAGTACTGTTGTGATTAAGCTCAATATCGAAGGTCTTAAACCTCTTACACAAACCCAATTCAATCACCTATGATCAACCAAAACCTATGCATATGATTACAGCCTTATTCGCACATAGATAATCCCATAACCCACATACCACGATCTACAAAGAGATCATACATCATATTTATACCAAAGTGAGACCTAAACAATTAGGTCGGCCACCTAAAAGATAATACAATAAATTTGTTACATAATCTTGTAAACTAATGATAAACCAAGTTGGCCTAAGACCAAAACAACATGAAGCAATCAATAAATCCAACTGGTAATGCATCAGGAGCATCAACCCTCACGTTACATAAACCGGTCCATAACCTAGTAGAATAACATAGAATATAATAGGTTTGGTGCTAAATGAAAACACCATCGATCAACTAGAACATGAACAAGATAACCATCAACATTCTGATAACATTCTAGAAGCCGCACCAACACCACTTATCAGATTCATTAAAATATCTTCAATAAATCTATGTCGGTAAAACCCTTACCGATAACCAAAAATCTTACTAGAACAAATGACAGCTTCTGGATCATCAAATCCTGAACCAACTGAATGTGATATGCATCAAGAACACATGAATAACCAAACCAAACCAATTCCACAAGCCAGAGCATACCGAAGATCTCTAGATCAACATCATAAACCAACCACTCTACTCGAACTCGGTAGACAACAAAGCAACTAGTGTTGACATCAATGACAAACATCATTGCAACACATAATCAATTCCTCCAAATTGCCAACAAACTCCCCCTTTGGCATTGATGGCAACACTAGATGTGGAAAACATCCAAGAGCCAAGAAATGCCAAACAATTCTCCCCAAAGGAAGACATCCAACAATCTCCCCAAGATGATATGACAATGAAGTTCTGAACCAATAGACCAAACTCCCCCTGTGAATGATATCCCTGTTTAGCTCTGTTCTCTCTATTTTTCACACACACACACACACACACACATATATCCCCCTTTGACATCAATGCTAGAAATCTAACATAAATATCAAAGAAAAATCATAAATCCCCTGAACCACACAGCTGACTACTCCCCCAGAGTAGTAGTACCAACTCATAAATCCAAAATTAATGATAGCTCTAATAAATGCATACCAGACTGGTGCCAGTCAGCATTAGTCAAGTCTCTACCAGAGGGGCATAAACCCCCAATCTATCTTTGAAGTAATCAAATGATTCATTAGGCAAAGGTTTAGTGAAGATATATGAAATCTGCTCTTTAGTGTTCACATAAACTAGTCTGACTTCATTTGCTTCCACCTTCTCCTTTAGAAAATTATACTTGATAGAAATGTACTTTGTCTTAGAATGAAATACCAAATTCTTTGATATGTCAATAGCGGCAAAGTTATCGCAGTGAATAACTATTGGTTCATTGAATCTACGCTTATATCCTTCAACATTTGCTTCATCCATAGAACTTGTGTATAGTTAGTTAGTAGAAGCAGCAACATACTCAGCTTTAACAGTAGATAAAGAACTACATGATTGTTTCTTATTGATCTATGAAACAAGTTTCTTTCCAAGAAATAAAGCTTCACTGGATGAGCTTATCTGGTTACCTATATCTCCAGCCCAATCTGTGTTTGTATATGCACATATGTAAGTTCATCATAAGCCATAAATCATACCTAAAAATCCTTGAAAATATCTAAAAATCCTAGCTACTGGAGCAAGGATTCAACATAATCAATTCCTTCCTTCTAAGAACATCCTTTGCAAACCAGTCAAGCCTAGTTCCAATAATATCCAAGTCCATGTGTTGTCCTTTTCTAATTGATCTAGATCCTCTTTGATAGCTTACATCCAAAATTCATCCTTACATGCTTCAATAACTAATGTCAGTTCAATTAAAGAAATTAAGCATACCTCATCAGTTGCCAACCTTCTTCTTGTCCAATTATCTGATCTTGTAAATGATTTAACCTTACATACCTAGGAGTCTTCTAACTTTCTATTCCTCTTCTCTGATCTTCAGTTACTGTTAAATTTTCTGATACTATTGGGTAACTAGTTCAACATTCTATTCCGGTACATGTGTTTACCAGTTTAGTTATAACCATCTCCACTTTTGGTTCTCTCTCATAAGTTCTGATTTGACCTTTGTTCTGCTCATCCACCTTGACATTAGCACTCTCCACAATCCTCTGCAATCTCCTATTATAATATCTATATGTTTTTCTTTCATTTGAATAACCAAGAAATACCCCTTCATCACAACTAAGATCAAACTTTCCAAAGGAATAATCTCTTTTGATTAAGCATTTACTACCAAAGATTATGAAATACTTAATTGTAGATGTATGACCAAATCATAACTCATAAAGTGACTTATTGGTAAACCAAACCAGATCCAAGATCCAACAAATCTTCATTGGTTAACCTTCAAACTAACTTCTCCAAAGTCTGAAATAGGCTTTCAAACCACTACTAGGGGCAATGCAAGATCTGTCATCAATTTGCCTCCCCAAGGCAAATCCCTTAGATACCAAATGAGTTTCCTGCAGGTGTAGGAACATTCTTCTTTGTCGGTTGAGTAACTAGGGTATATTCTTCAGTCGGATGTACATCTGGGGCATTTGATTCTTCCGGTTGATCCTCAAACATCATAACCTGCTTCTTCTCATGCGCCTTTTGAATACCATCAACCTTCTGCTTTCCCTTCTCATTAGATTTATCACTTCTTGTCGGTAGGTTCTTGCTTCTGCAAAATTTAGCAATATGTCCTACTTTGTTGCATGCATAACAAGTGACGTTATTCTTCTGAATTGTCTTACTGTAACCTTGACCATTCCTTAACCTATATTGATTAGCCATATGTCCAAACTTTCCACATGCATGGCATCTCACATTAATTCTACAATCTTCTATCCTATGACCATACTTTTTACAATTTGAACACTGACCAAGAACTGAATTATTATTCTGATTTTCTCTATTTCTGCATTGACTTTCTCTATGACCAAACTTATTGCAAACAAAGAATCTACCATTAAATTTATGTGAATCAGGTTGTCTTACCGGTGATTTCTGATTATGGTTGACTTTCTGATGGGAAGTGTCATCTTGATTTGTAGTACCAGAGCTTTCTCCACACTCAAATCCAAGACCTCTAGTGTCTCTAGTGTCTCTTTGATCCTTCAATAATTTATCAAGCTTAGAAGAACTAATCCTGAACTTATCTTTGTACTCATTTACAACATCCAAATCACCTCTTAAGACTGTTATCATTCTTTCCAACTCTTGCTCATTGTTCTATGATTGTACCAATTCAGTTCTCAACATATCATTCTCATGCGCCAACCTAATGCATTCCTCATATCTGTCTTTTAGAGATATAGCAAGATTTTCTTCATTCTTCTTCTGATCTTGAATCTCCTTGGACATTATCATGGTTATGGCTTGCATTTCATTCTTCATGACACCATTCTACTGGGTTCATCTTCTGACATAATTCCTTTAAAGCATTCTTCTCTCCATCATCCTAATTTTGTAATTGATCACAAAGTTCTTTCCTTTTAGCTTGTGCAGATGATAACCTCTCCTACAGAGTAAAAATGAATTCCTTCGCAAATCTCAACTCATCTTGTAGCTTCATGTTCCTCAACCTTTCAGCATCGTAGTCTTCAAGAGCCACTTGAAGTTCCTTCTTTAAACTTATCTCCATGGATTTCAGATTCAAGCTCTTCCTCAAGCTATTAGACTTACTCTAAGGCATCAGGCTCTGATAACAATTGTTGGGATCCAGGAACACTCAGAGGGGGGAGGGGGTGAATCATTTTTCTACCGGAATGGAGAAATTTAACCTTAGTAACACAACAACTCAGCAAATGGTAAATATAAAAGAATATAGCAATAAGTAACAATGCAACCACAAATATGAACACCATAACAACATAGATTTATATGTGGAAAACCTCAATGAGGAAAAACCACGATGGAGTTGGAGACCCACAATATCTATCCACTGATCAGATGAATAAATATTACAATAAGGCGCATGCACATGTAGGAAAGCCAACAACCTAGAGCATATTTCTCATCACAAAAGGAGTCTCACTGACTATAGAAAACATCGAACTACAATCCAGAATGAAGATTGAACTACTGGAATAACATCTCTTATGGCTGAGTACAGTTTCGATTAAGCTCAGTACCAGATGTCTTAAACCTCTTACACAAACCCAATTCAATCACTTATGATTGATCAAAACCTATGCATATGATTACAACCTTATTCGCACACAGATAATCCCATAACCGACATACCATGATCTAAAAAGAGATCTTACATCATATTTATACCAACCCGGAACCTAAACAATTAGGTCGGCCACCTAAAAGATAATACAACAAATCTATTACATAATCCCGCAAACCAATGATAAACCAAATTGGCCTAAGACCAAAATAACATGAACCAATCAATAAATCCAACTGTAACGCATCAGGAGCATCAACCAACACATTACATAAACCAATCCATAACCTAGTAGAATAACATAGAATAGAATAGGTCCAGTGCTAAATGCAAACACCACCGATCAACTGGAACACAAACAAGATAACCATCAACATCCTGATAACCTTCTAGAATCCGCACCAACAACACTTATCAGATTCATCAAAAGATCTTCAACAAAGCTCTATTGGTAAAACCCTTATCGGTAACCAAAAGGCTTACTAGAACAAATGATAGCTTCCAGATCATCAAATCCCAAACCAACTGAATGTGATACACATCAAGAACACATGAATAACCAATTCAAACTAATTCCAAAAGCTGGAGCATACAGGAGAAGATCTCCAGATCAACATCATAAACCAACCACTCTACCAGAACCCAGTAGACAACAAAGCAACTAGTGTTGACATCAATAAAAACAATCAATGTAACAGATAATCAATTCCTCCAAATTACCAACAAAAGACCTTGTATGATGGATTTTGTAGAACCTTGAAGAGCATGTAGAGAACTGGTTATGGTAGATAGAAGCAAGTGGTTGGATTACTTCATTTAGGATGGGATGTTATTTAGAGGAGTTCAGTTGTGCATACCTTAGAGTTCTATGCGGGATATTCTGATAAAGGAGAAACAAAGTGGAGGATTAGCCAAACACATTGGTGTTAATAAAATCGTAGAAGTGGTGAGTGAGCATTGCTTTTGGCCCCAGATTTATATGGATGTTAGGAAATATGTGCAAAGTTGTAGAGTTTGTCAAGTAGCAAAGGGCAGTAGTCAGAATGTGGAATTGTATAAACCTTGGACAGTACCGAAGAGACCTTGGGAAGATATCAACATGGATTTCATACTTGGATTGCCTAAAACATAGGGAGGTAATGATTCTATATTTGTAGTAGCGGATAGATTCTCAAAGATGGCTTATTTCATACCTTGTAAGAAGACATCAAATGCAGTGCATATCGCTGACTTATTTTTCAAGTGGTGAGATTGCATGGATTGCCTAAGAGCATAGTTTCAAATAGAGATACTAAGTTTGTTGGTTATTTTTGGAGAAGACTTTGGAAGAACATGAAGACAAATTTGAATTTCAGTTCTACTTTTCACCCATAGACTGATGGATAGACAAAAGTAGTTAACCGGAGCTTGGGAAATTTGTTAAGATGCTTAGTTGGAGACAAAACCGGAAGTTGGGATTTGATTCTTACACAAGCAGAGTTTGCCTACAATAATTCAGTAAATGGGAATACTAGAAGGACACCTTTTGAGATTGTTATTGGAGCACACCCCAGAGGTATATCAAAATTAAGAGACATTAGCAGTGAAGACCAAAGAAGTGCAGAAGCAGAAGAATTTGCAGATCACATAAAGGACTTACATATTCAAGTTAAGAAGAATTTGGAGGACATGAACAACAAGTATAAGGAGAAAGAAGATGAGAAAAGGAGACATAGGGAATTTGAAGTTGGTGATGAAGTGATGGTGTATCTCATAAAAGAAAGATTCTTGGTTGGAACTTATAACAAGTTGCAGATGAGGAAGTTTGGACCTTGCAAGATTTTGAGAAAGTTCAGTTCCGAAAATGCATATGAAGTGGAGTTACCAGATAGTCTGAGTATTTCACCTGTATTTAACATTGTAGACATACATCAATATCATGAACCAAAATTCAGTGAGGACAATATCACACACTTGGAGAAACAGTTGCCTTGGAAGGAACCAAATCAGATTGAAGACATTTTGGATAGTAGGATTGGGCATAGTACCCAGAGCAGTCAGTATAAGGAGTATCTAGTAAAGTGGAAAGACAGACCAGTTGAAGATTCATCTTGGATTTTTCAAGTAGAGGTAGAACACCTTGGTTTTCCTATGACCCCAGAAAAGTGAGAGACTTACTTTTTTCAACAAGCTCGGATGTCTGATGCAAGATCATCCCCGGTTCTTGGCAATCTTGCATCAACCAAAAATATTTCCATTTTGTTTTGCTTTCTGCTTTGGAGTTTTAGCATTTCATTTTGCATTTTCTGGCATTGGCTCATCGGATCTCAAGGAGTTGTATTTTTTCTTGAGGACTTGATCATCTACCTTATTCCTAAACCGCAGAGTATTTGGATCATTTTTCGGCAAGTTATCGTTACCAGTTTCTGAGATAGTTTTTTGGTACCGGTTGCCTGGACCTATTTGCATTTGTAATCTACCAGATCCCTTTCGTAGCTTGGAGAGCCTTGAGAACTAATTCTGATTTTCCTTGGTGTGTGGCCAACCTTCCCTTTGATCTACACTTCATCCTTTGGATTTTCTGGAGGAATTTCTTTGGCGGAGGTCGACCTTGTTGTTTTTACATGTTAGGTCTTGTTCTTTGGCATTTGATCCTTTTTTTGGGCCGACCAGATCCCCTTGGATCATATAAATCATTGTAATTGAGCATTGGGATAGGGGGAAGTATATAGATATAACATAGAATATATATCCGAAGATTTGAGGTGTCAGTTGTGACATGTTCTGTAATTAAGCATGTTTTAGCAAGCCAGTGATTCAGTTTCTATAACCCGGCTATTACTCGTTGATTGTAATCAATTTTCATGATATAATACATTTTGTTTTGCATTTCCTCCATCATATCCTTGTGTTTTCGTTGTGTTTACTCTTGCTGACTGGTCCAGATTGATCTCTTTGAGATCCCTCCTAACCAGTGACTACACCAATCCTAGTCGATTAGCTCAGGGTATATGAGTGGGAGATCGGACAAAGGAGATGATGGGATGGTGTAAATTTGGTTCTTAGAGAATAGTTTGTCAAGGTATTTGAAGAACACTTTGTAGAATTCCTCTTCATTAGAGTCGTCAACAACAGAAAGAAGAGTTTTTGGAGCACCTATGATGGGTAACTTAAGTTGTTAGATGTAACCCAAGCCTCCCTTGTTCTTTAGGTCTTAAGCCATGTCCTTGATATCCTATTTTTTTCTACAATAGTCGATGCTTTAGGATATTTGTTGATGTAGGAGCATCCCTAGTTCTTGGCAATCTTGCAGCAACCAAAAAAAAATTCTTTTCAGTTTGTTCTTGTTTTGCATTTCTTTCTACGTTTTCTTGTATTTGCTCACCATATCTTGCGGAGCTAGATGTAGATTGTGGATATTATCATTTTCCTTATCCTAAGTCTGTAGGAAATTTGGATCTTTTCTCGGCAAGTTATCACTTATGGAATTTGAGACAGTTTTCTAGCTTAGAACACCACAACCGCTTGGACCTATTTTGGCAATTGACGAATCTTGCAGATCATATTTGTAGCTTGTGGAGCTTTAGTTCATGGTTTCTGACATTTCTTGCCATATGGCCGACCTTCCTTTTGGTGTGCACTTCATCCTTTCTATTTTCTGGAGGATTCTCTTGGTAGAGGTCAACTTGGTGGTTTTACACATTTCATTTTGTTCATCGGTATTTGATTATTCTTGGGCCAACGTGGATCCCAATTGATCATATAAATCAATGTAATTGAGCTCGTAGAAATACGTTCTTATAATATAGAGATAGATCTTGAGATTAAGAGGTCCGAAGTTGACCAAAATTGTAGCTGACCATGTATGTATTCAGTCCAGTGAGCCGAATCTTGTAGCCCGCATGTTGTTGAAAGATTGTAACTGATTTTCATGATATAATTCAATCAGTTTTGCATTTCCTCAATTAGATTGTCTTGTTTCTGTTGTGTTTACTCTTGGTGCATGGTCTAGACTGTTCTCTTTTAGGATCCTCCTAACCGTGACGTGACTACACCAAGTGGTATCAGAGCAATTTTTTGTTCCAAAGATTGTGATGTCCTATAAGATTTTATTGTAGGGTGGCAGAGTTTAGATCTGGCCTATACCCGCAGAGGACTTGTGTGAAGATGGCATGAAGAGGAAATAGGAATGGTGGAGCGTGTGGGAATGAAGACCCTGTTGTGATGGAAATATTGAGAGGAATTGTAGCCTGATTAGAAGCTGTTGAATCATCTCAGAGAATAGGTCGACATGTTGAAGATGTGAGAAAAGATGATGAAGAAGAAGTGCCAGCTGAAGAACAAGTAGCAAACCAACCAGTGAATGACCCAGATGAAGAAAGGTTTATAAGAGCATTGTCAAGAGTGAATACCATACCACATTTTAGTCCATTGGAATATGCTGACAAGTTAGATTTGGATGAATTGTAAGATTGGATCATGGAGATGGAAAAGTATTTTGATTTTGAAGGCACCGCAGAAGATAGGAAGGTAAGATATGCTTGAACTAAGTTGAAAGGTCATGCATCTCTTTGGTGGGAACATTTGCAGGTAGATAGGCAAAGAAGAGGTAAAGAGAAGATCAAATCACGGGAGCGGATGGTTACCAAGTTAAAATCAAATTTTATGCTAGTTGATTATCAAGTGATCCTATTCTAGAAGTTACAGAATATGAAGCAGAAGGAATCTAGTGTGAAGGAGTACACCGAAACATTCTACAAGTTGAATATCAAATCCAGACATATTGATGATGAGGTTGAACAAGTTGCAATATATTTAAATGGGTTGTGGATGTCTATAAAAGATGAACTCAGTGTGATAAAGTTGCAGAGTGTTGAAGAATCTTATCAATACGCCCTGAAAGCAGAAGAGAAACTAAACAAAAGACATGAGCAGAGAAAAAGAGGTAGAGGCGGAAGGTTTTCCAAAGGAATATTTCAAGGAGGAAGAGGATATTGTAGAGGGAGCGGAACCTATGTAGATCAAAACAAGGACAAGGAAGTTAGTAGAGATGGTAGTTCATACCGGAAAGATGATAGAAACTTTTATCGGAGGAGAGAACCTAATGGATATCAAAATGTGAGTTATGGGAAGGATGATAGAAGACAAGACAAAAGAGTTTTTAGAGGAAATTTATTTAAGTGCAGAGGAGAAGGACAACATGCCTTTGAATTTAGGAAGGCAAAAAGCAATGGAAGAACATGTTGGAATCCAAGAATCCTGAGAGGGGGGGTGAATCAATGTTCTCCCGGTATGATTAATTTTAACTTTATTAGCACAACAACTTAGCAACTGGTATGCATAAAAGAAAATAACAACAAGTAATAATGCAACCACAAAGATCAACACCATGACACAAATATTTATATGTGGAAAACCTCAAAGAGGAAAAACCATGGTTGAATTGGAGACCCACAATATCTATCCACTAATCAAATGAATAAATATTACATATAAGGGGATTGCATATGCAAGAAGGCACACTTCCTAGAGCATACTACTCATCACAAAAGGAGCCTCATTGACTATAATAAATCTTCGGACTAAAATCCAGAAAGAAGATTGAACTGCAAGAATAACATCTCCTATGCCTGAGTACAACTCCTGTTAAGCTCAATACCGGAGGTCTTAAACCTCTTTCACAAACCCAATTCGATCACCTATGATCGACCAAATCATCTGTATATGATTACAACCTTATTCACACATAGATAATCCCATCACCATCCATGACCATCCTATGATCTACAAAGAGATCTTACATCATATTTTATACAAACCCTGGACCTAAACAATTAGGTCGGCCTCCTAAAAGATAATACAATAAATCCATTACATAAACCCATAAACCAATGATAAACCAAGTCGTCCAGAGACTGAAACAATATTAACCAAACAATAAATCCAACTGGTAACGCATCGGGAGCATCCACCAACACATTACACAAACCAGTCCATAACTGGGAGAATAACACAGAATAGCACTAGACTTAAAATAGGTCGCCATAAGCCAAATGCAACACCACCAATCAACTAGAACATGAGCATGATAACCATCAACATCCTAAGAACCTTCTAGAAGCCACACCAACACCACTTATCAAATCCATCAAAAGATCTTCAATAAATATCTGTCGGTAAAACCCTTACCAGTGATCAAAAGGCCTACTAGAACATATGATAGCTTCCAGATCACCAAATCCCAAACCAACTGAATGTGACATGCATATAAATGACCAAACCAAACCATTTCCACCAAACTAAACATACCGAAGAATACTAGAGATAGTCTCCTGATCAACATCACAATCCAACCACTCTACCAAAACCTGGTAGACAACCAAACAAGCTAGTGTTGACATCAATGACAAACATCAATGCAACACATTATCAATTCCTCCAAATTGCCAACAGAACATCATTGGTATAAGAAGACCATAGTGGATCAGTTAACAAACCAGAAGATGGGGAAATGTTGATAATGAGGAGAGCTTTGTGTCATACCAGAGATGATGAGGAACCCTTGCAAAGGAGGAATTTGTTCAAGACTATATGTAAGGTATCTAATAAGTGTTATAAAGTTATAATTGATAGAGGTAGTTCAGATAATATTATTTCGGAGGAGATGTTGAATAAGTTGAATCTGGAAAGATTAAAACACCCTAAGCCTTACCAGATAGCATGGATTCAAGATGATCATAAGATATTAGTCAGTGAGCGATTTTTGGTGAAATTGAAGATTGGAAATTATCCTGATGAATTTTTGTGTGATATTATACCTATGGATATTTGTCATATCTTGTTGGGAAGACCTTGGCAGCTTGATAGATAGGCAATACATGATGGGAGAAAAAACATATACACTATTGTTGGGAAGACCTTGGCCTATGGATATTTGTGATATCTATGGATGGATTGAAGATGGATCTTGAGAAAGTAAAAACAATTGTTGAATGGCCTACACCAGAAAGCATTGGAGAGGTAAGATCATTTCATGAATTGGCTAGTTTCTACCGGAAGTTTATCTAAAATTTTAGTTTAGTTTGTAGTCCTATGACAGAAGAAATGCGAGGGGATAGAAAGGATTTCAAGTGGACAACTAGAGAAAATAAGAGTTTTGAATTGTTGAAGCAAAAGGTGATTGAGCAACCTATGTTAGCTTTACCATATTTTAGCAAAGTATTTCAAGTGAACTGTGCTGCAAGAAGAAATGCAATTGGACCTGTATTGAGTCAGGAAGGAAGAACTTGTATGATGATGACCCAGATTTTGCAGAACCTTGGAAAGCATGTAAGGAACTGGTTATGATTGATAGAAGTAAGTGGTTGGACTATTTCATTGAAGATGAGATGTTGTTTAGAGGAATTCAATTATGTATACCTAGGAGTTCTATGAGGGAGAGTTTGATAAAGGAGAAGCATAGTGGAGGATTGGTCACACACTTTGGAGTTGATAAGACCATAGCATTGATAAGTGAGAATTACTTTTAGCCTCAAATTCATAAGGATGTCGGGAAATTTGTGCAGAGTTGTAGGATTTGTCAACTTGCAAAAGGTAGTAGTTAGGATGTTGGATTGTATAAATCTTTAATAGTTCTAGAAAGACCTTGGGAGGACATAAGCATGGATTTCATACTTGGATTGCCTAAGACACGAAGAGGAAATGATTCTATTTTTGTGGTGGTGGATAGATTCTCGAAGATGGAACATTTCATACCTTGTAAGAAGACATCAGATGTTGTGCATGTAGCAGACTTATTTTTGAAGGAAGTGGTGAGGTTGCATGGATTAACTTGCATAGTTTCAGACATCTAGATACTAAGTTTGTCAATTATTTTTGGAGGACACTTTGGAAGAAGATGAAGACAGATTTAAAATTTAGCTCTACTTTCCACCCACAGACTAATGGGTAGAAAGAGTTAGTAAACCAAAGTTTGGGAAATTTGTCAAGATGCTTAGTTGGAAAGAAGACCAGAAGTTGGGATTTGATTCTTTCTCAAGTAGAGTTTGCCTATAATAATTCAGTGAACAAGAGTACAGAAAGAACATATTTTGAGATTATTATCGGAGCACACCCTATAGGCATATCAGAATTAAGAGATATAAGTAATGAAGATAAAAGGAGTACAAAAGCAGAAGAATTTGCAGATCATATGAAGATATTACATGTTCGGGTTAAACAACATTTGGAGGATATGAACAAAAAGTATAAGGAGAAATCATATGAGAGGAGGAGACATAAGGAATTTGAAGTAGGCGATGAAGTGATGGTGTATCTGAGAAAAGAAAGATTTCTAGTTGGAACCTACAACAAGTTGCAGATGAGGAAGTTTGGACCCTGTAAAATCTTGAGGAAATTCAGTTCTGGAAATGCATATGAAGTGGAGTTACCAGACAGTTTGGGTATTTCACCTATATTCAACATTGTAGATCCACACTATTATCATGAGATAGAATTCAGTGAAGATAGTGTTGCAGACTTGGAGAGGCATATGCCCCGATCAGATTGAAGACATTTTGGATAGTAGGATTGGGCGTAGCACCTAGAACAACTAGTACAGAGAGTATCTTGTGGAGTGGAAGGACAAACCAGTTGAAGATTCATCATGGATTTCTTAGGCAGAGGTAGACCATCTTGGTTTTTCTCTGACCCCACCAAAGTGAGGGACTCACTTTTCAATCAACCTCGGATGTCTAATGTAGGAGCATCCCTAGTTCTTGGCAATCTTGCATCATCCAAAAATATTTTCTTTTCAGTTTGTTCCTATTTTGCATTTCTTTCTACGTTTTCTTGTATTTTCTCACCGGATCTTGTGAAGCTAGATGTAGATTGTGGACATGTTAATTTTCCCTATCCTAAGTCTGTGAGATGTTTGGATCTTTTCCCGAAAAGTTATCACTTCTGGAAGCTGAGACAGTTTTCTGGCTTAGAACACCAGAACTGCTTGGACCTATTTTGGCAATTGGTGAATCTTGTGGATCATTTTTGTAGCTTGTGGAGCTTCAGTTCATGGTTTCCAATGTTCCTTGGCATGTGGTCGACCTTCCTTTTGGTTCGCACTTCATCCTTTGGATTTTCTGGAGGATTCTCTTGGCAGAGGCTGACTTGGTGGTTTTACACGTTTCATTTTGTTCATCGGAATTTGATTCTTCTTGGGCCGATGCAGATCCCTCTTGATCATATAAATCAATGTAATTGAGCTTCTAGAAATCAGTTCTTAGAATATAGAGATAGATCTTGAGATTAAGAGGTCCGGAGTTGACCAATACTGTAGTTTAGCATGTATGTATTCAGGCCAGTGAGCCAAATCTTGTAGCCCACATGTTGTCGACAGATTGTAAATAATTTTCATGATATAATTTAGTCAATTATGTATTGCCTCCATCAGATTGTCTTGTTTCCATTATGTTTACTCTTGTTGCACGGTCTGGACTTTTCTCTTCCAGGACCTTCCTAACCATGACTGCACCATTTGTCTTTTGGGATATTGACAAGTTCTTCATTCTCTTCTCTATAGATCCATGAGGTGACATATTCTTCAATAATTTCTTCATCTAATAGACCTCGCTACTCAAAGGTAGTCTTTTTACATTGAATAGTGGGTTTTTTCTAAATTTCAATCTCTTTAGATCTCCTATAAGACATGGGAGATGTCTCACATAAAGTGTATTTTTAAGGGTGTACTCTCCACATCCTTTGTCAACAATCTTAGCCTTGGTCTCAGTTAGTGTGGGATTGGAGGTGGAGGCAACATTGGAGCTATCAATGGGTAGTGTGGAAGTGAGGGTGTTGAGAGGAAAATGATGGATATGTTTCCCTTCAAGTAGTATACAATATTCGAAGGGTTGTGGATCAACAAGAATTGTGATTTCCCTACCCTTATATACAAATTTAAACCATTGATGGTACGTGGAGGGAATGTCTTGGATGGAATGAATCCAACGACTAGTAAGGAGAACGTTGTATGGGAGATCAAGGTCTAAGACTTGACATGTTATTTACACTACTGTTGGGCCCACTTGAAGAAATAATGTGATTATACCTTTGGAGACTCTTTTTGCATCATCATATGCTTTGATTGCGATTTTTCCCTTTGAATCAATAATATCCTCAAGGTATCCCAATTGTTTCATTAACTTATATGTACACAAATTTAGACCAAATCCACCATCTATATGAATTATTTTGATTTTATGCTTATGTATAATGACTTCAATATGAAGGGTTTTATGCTTATGCAGAAGATTGTGGTGTAGCGTGTGTATCATGATCTTTGGGTTTGAAATTCACAATAAGTGTAACATGTTGATATATTCATTGATGTGTATTGTGGTATGGTCTACTACTCGTTCATTCCCACCACTAGAATGTTTAGTATTGACCTATTTTAGATCTTTGTCTTGGCTCAATTAGAAGACCATGCTTCCTAGAAGACAATATATATATGAGGATGATCTGATTATGATAGAATAGAAAAAGTGTGACATTGTTTTTAAGTTATGTGAGATTGGAAAGGACAGATTTGATTGTTGGTGATGTGATTAAGTGTGTTTCTTTTGTTGCACTAGAAGTAGTTTTGTTTGTGCAGAGTGTGTTTCAATGGTGGATTATTTCTTTCTATCTCTCTTTCTTCGGTAGTGATCCTTTTTTCTGGGTAATGAGCCCACTTGCAGTGAGCAATCTGGCAGTGAGCCACCCTTTGTAAAAATCACCTTAACTAGTGTCACCTTAATCGGTGTTTATATTTAGAACTAACATTCTCCATGGTTTTTCCCATCTTGGGATTTCCACATCATATCTTGTGTCCATCATGCGATTTGTTGCATTTTTTTGTTTTTATGTCATAACTGTGTTAATTGATTCTATTGGTTTGGATCAGGAAGTGAAAATAAGAAAATTAATTGTTTATAGTTATCAAATGATTCACCCCCCCGCTCTCATTTGCTCTGGTATTCAACAACCCTTCCTCTATGGGTAATTACACTATGTATGATGGTGGATTGGAAAACTAATCTTGAACCTTATTGCCCAACCATAAGAAAAGATTCAAATTATTAATCCAACATCATATCAAGAGAACACTTCCTCAAAAAATTCACAAACATAAAACAAACATGAACAAATAAACCTATGCATTCAAGAG
Source organism: Cryptomeria japonica (assembly GCF_030272615.1). Taxonomy (NCBI): domain Eukaryota; kingdom Viridiplantae; phylum Streptophyta; class Pinopsida; order Cupressales; family Cupressaceae; genus Cryptomeria; species Cryptomeria japonica. The sequence continues at coordinate 345,258,794 of NC_081414.1, forward strand.
ACACTTGATTCTCTTGTTATCCTATCTACCAAGATCTTGCATGATAATGATTTGCTCTCAAATTTGCACAATGCATAAGAGGCTGTGAAAGAATGGAGTTGGTTGATTGATTAAAAATGATTTGAAATTATGAATATTGATATGGGATAACAAAAATAACATGAAGGCATTCAAATTTCAAAGAAGCAAGAGACTCAAAAGTGAGAGAGAAAATGGATTTATAGGCATCCTTATAAAAAATCTTGATTTTAGGAAGAATGCGGGATAAATCATAAAAGAGTGATATGGAGAGATAAAAAATTGTCCCACATTAGTTAAATAGATATGATTTGTGGAGTTTGAAAGGAATAAATTAAATGAGATTATGAAATGGTGGAGAATAGGGATTTATTAAAAAATGGATTTATGTTAAAAGAGTTTAACGAATTAGATAAATGAATATGTAAATTAATGAATTAATAGAGAAAAATATTAATGAATTAATTAAATATATAATAATATCTATTTAATTGATTGAAGAATAAGGATAATTATGAAGACAATTTTATGTGTCTACACATTGCAATCAACAGAAGGGGAGGATTTTTCTTGTATAACGACTCTCCCCCTTTGGGTTGTGGTAGGATTATTAGCTCCTTTGATAGTGATGGTGTTAACGTGATCATCGATCACTTCTATTTGGCCAACAAGGGAGTTGAAGGATGAGATGGTGTCAGTGTAATCATATGGTATGGAATGAGATGATGAGGATTTTCCTTTATCATGCTTAGGGAAGGGATCCTTATAGATCTTAATCTTTTCATTAAATGTGTTTTATTTTGCTCCAACCTTGATCTCACCTCTATCAATAATGTCTTGAATATAATTATTTAGTTTCGTACACTTTTTACTATCACGACCTTTAATACTATGGTATTCACAATATTCATTGTGATTGTACCACGCGGGTTTAGGTTGATTTTCATCATAGGGCCATGTGGTAGGATATTGAACCATTTTGGCCTTGACTAGTTGTTGGAAAACAACATCAATGTGTTGAGCGAGAGGTGTGTACTCATTCTTTGCTTGATTGTTGGATCGGGGTGGTTTACGAGTTACATAAATGTTAGTGTTGGGTTTAGTTTGCTTTTGTTGAGGAGGATTGCAAGGTGGATTGTCTTTGGGAGGTGGATTGGATGGTACGTGAATTATTTGGACATGCTTGGCATTTGTCACACCATCATTTACCACATTCTTATTTTTCGCCTAAAATTTGGGCTTGTCATTAGATGATGAACCTTGGGACTCCTTTTGATAATGTTTAACACCACTTTGTTCTATTGGTTCTCTCTCTAAGGCTAGATATTTCTTAGTGACTTATTCAAATTATTCAAGGAATTATATGTTCAATCAAAAGGACATTTCAAGAACAAGGTTATGCATAAACAATTCTACTTGGTGTGTTTCGGGGATGTCTCATGGACTCTCAATAAGGTGATGCCATATTTGCAAAAAAATGGCAAAATTTTCTCCATTTCTTTGATTGGTATTACATAATTCCATGATGGATGCATCAATCTCAATGTTGTACCTATAATGGGCCACAATTTTTTCAGCTAGGTCGAGAAATGAAGTGATTGATCCGTGTGGCAAGTTAGAGAACCATGTGAGAGTGAGGCCTCCTAGACTCTTTGGGAAAAGTCTTCTTAGGTAGATATCACTATAAGAGACCTCTTTAAAAGGTATAAAGAACTCCCTGACATGTTCTCTAGGGTCTCCCTTTCCTTTATATTTTTCAAATTTGGGAATTTTAAAGTTGGGAAGATAGGCAGCCACAAAAAATTGATTTATCAAAAGGGTAGGACATATTTCTTCAAATTTATAAGCTTTTTTTTTATATCCATCCTTTAGATTCTTGAGTAAATTTTTCATGTCTTGGAGCTCTTTTTCCAAATCACTAAGCTAAGGCTCATTATGCTGTTTATGGTGAAGGGGATGATATTGGTGGTGTTAATTGGATGTAGATGGATGGTAGCGAGAGGTAGGGGAATGCTACAACCAAAGTATTTGTATGCAAATGTAGTGGCATGTGTGGTAGTAGAGGAAATGGTATTAGGAGGTGTGTCTTACAACACCTACAAAGATGGAGGATATGACTCATGTCCCTTATGTCAATGCAGTTAGGATTTTGATGTATGTAATGGTTTTTACTTGACTAGACATCACACAAGATATGGGAATATTGATACCCTTAATGGATAAACTCTTGGATAAGATCATTGTGGTGTAGTTAAGGGAGTCTTTAGCTATATGTAAGATGTGTTAAAATTCTATATTTGTTATCATGGTACTTTTATATAGGACTAACAAGCTTAGTGGATATTTGTGGATTCATGAATTTATGGTATTATATTGGGCCTAGGAGATATCAACAACAAAAGATCCACCAATATATGTATTCAATTTATTTGGCAGTGTTGTTATTTGGATGAATAAATGACAAGCTATGGTTACTTTGTTCACAACAAACATTGTGTACATATAGAAAGTACTTATTTATATAAAAGGTCATCTAACAATTTTTTTTTAAGATATAGGGATATGTCAGGGAGTTACTATATTTTTTGTACTCATGAAAGTGTCATTTATCTAGCAAAGAACTTGACCTTTCATTGAAAAATAAAATAAATAGATGTCTAATACCATTTTGTTATGATATGGTAGAGGATGGGAAGTTGATACTAAAGAAAGTTGTCACTTTAGATATATTGACAAAGCTAATCAAGACAAAGAAACTTTGTTTATGTGGTGACATAAATATATGGTCCTTTCAATTCTTATCAAACTGTTGATAGCATGAGTATTCCCTATGCTTTTGCAAGAAAAATGGAAGAATGCTATTTGGAAGGTTTCAAACTTGTATCCTATTAATAAGAACACAAATATATAATTTTAAGCAATAGAAAACAAAAATACATCTTAAAAGCTATAAAATTTGATATAAACTAAAATGGGCCTTGGACCAAAGTAAGTTGGTTATGTTGACATAGAGCTCTCCAAGACATTCAATCTAAAATATAGAATTATCGATTTCTTGGATCAAAAGTTATGGTCATTCAAAAGTTAGCCCCCCCCCACATAAAATCACATAAAATAAATATAAGAATACCTATGACACATAAGAGAGTTATAAGAGAGTTATACTTGTTGAACAACTTATGATGCAAATTATGATACGATGTATGATCTTTTAATGAAGATAATTGAGTCAAAATGAAATACCCAATATGGCTAAGGGATTATGATTTAGAATTACCTTATTTTAACTAGGTGAACTCACAATACTGGTTCCCACTTTTTGCCCAACTTTGACACTTAGATAATCATTTTGAAAAGAACCTTCACTTTTCAACACCTATAACTTTTAAACCATTAAGAATTTGAAGATGATGTAAACTAGTGTTTTGTAACATCTTGTATGCAGATTATAAATATATATATTTTTATTTTTTTTTGAAAAAAGTTGTATTGATTTTTCCATCTCCCTCAAAAAGTAGTTTTTTACAGCACACGTCATTTTTTAAGAGTGATGTGCATCCCAAAATGCATAACTTTTTTTTTTATAAATGATAAAAACTCAATTCTTTCGAATTTTGGTTTATAACATCTATACCCAGTGCATGTCATTGGATTGATAGTGATATGTTGAATATTTTTCATTTTATTAAGTTTTGAAGTCAGACTAATTATAATTTAGACATAGGTTGTATGTTTAAACACATAACTTGTTCTATATATATGAAAATTCATTTTTTTTGTTAGAAAGAAGACATCAATACCTAGTGCATAGATACTTTTTAGAATTTTTTTGAATTAGTTTGCTATTTTTCCCAATGCGTTGAACATAGAAGTTCATGTTTGGTGAAAAACCTATGTTTGGTAAAATTAAAAAAATAAGTTCATAATAAACTCAATATGTAATAAAATTATAGTCATTGGAAAGCTTGCTTCGAGGACTGTCATGCTACATTTTGGGTTATCAAGATCATTCCATTTGAGCCTTCAACTAGAGGTTTGAAGGCAAAAAATCTGTAAAAAATTGTAAAAAGTTTCAAAGAAGTTTAAAAAAGGGGGTTTGAATGAAGGAGGTTCGAATGAACCCCCCTAAATACTTTCGAACGAAGGGGGGTTCGAATGATTCCCCCCAATATAATTAAAAATCGACAAAAATAATCATTAAAGGGGATTCACTCAAAAGGTGGGGTTTGAGCGAAGTGGGGGGTTCACTCGAACCCCAAAGGGTAGTTCGTTTGAACACATCCAGTACAAACGAACACCCTCTGAATTTTTTTTCCCACCATCGCATTTTTCCTTAATGGGTGAAAGTGGGAACCATTATTGTGAACTCACCTAGCCTATAAACTTATTTGGGGATTTAGGAGTTGAATTTTGACTAGGAATTTGGGTGCTACATTTTGAATAATTTTAACTTCTGGTTTCCTAATTACCATTCAATAACTTTATAGTGTCTTAATTATTAGGTGTTTAAGCTGAAAATTTGATAGTAAGCTTTGTAGGTACTATTATGATAACATGTTGGTAAACAAATCTGTCACTATGATTGTTTCTCTAAAACTAATGTTGCTTGACTAAAGAGAAATGACAACTGTGCCAACAGTTGGAGAGACTGCAATCAAATTGCAATCTTCCTCTATGTTTGAGAGGGGCAGCTCCCTCGTATGATGGGGTTTTTTAGGATTTTTGTGTACTTTTAACCTGAAAGTACATAAAGGAGAAAATACAAAACTAAATAAAGATTAATAACAAAAGCCCTATTGGAAGACATACCAACACATATTTTTAGATGCACAAAAAGAATGGACGGAGGATGATGAATCTCGACATATAAAGAGATCAACAACTCCAACACATTCAAACTAAGATACCAAAGCCTGCTTGTGTATCATTACATCAATTGCACAAATTGTCAATGTTTTACGCATGCATAAAAAGGCTACCAATTTAACATACGATAAATTAGAAATGATAACGTAGAAGCACATTTAGAACATACGAATTAGAATGCATTCCTCATTATCTCTCAAAATTATACAATTCCAAAAATCCTTTCTATACATGGTATGAACATAAAGTTCTTCAAACTCTCTCTTGGAATTTCTACAGAGTTCCCCTTTGCCCAAAAGTCTCTTTTACATTAGAATGGACAGAGGATGATGAATCTCAACATATAAAGAGATCAACAACTCCAACACATTCAAACTAAGATACCAAAGCCTGCTTGTGTATCATTACATCAATTGCACAAATTGTCAATGTTTTACGCATGCATAAAAAGGCTACCAATTTAACATACGATAAATTATAAATGATAACGTAGAAGCACATTTAGAACATACAAATTAGAATGCATTCCTCATTATCTCTCAAAATTATACAATTCCAAAAATCCTTTCTATACATAGTATGAACATAAAGTTCTTCAAACTCTCTCTTGGAATTTCTTCAGAGTTCCCCTTTGCCCAAAAGTCTCTTTTACATTACAAATTGCCTTGTATTTATAGGCTTACCTTGATAACCAACTCTTAACTACCCGATAACTACTTTATGACTCTTTTTGAAATACAATGGTTTTAAAAATAACAAACCTATTTTGTTATATTTTGTTATCTCCATCTACTTCAACTTTTTTCTCAAACTTTGTATGTTTTTCCTTGTGACAAAGCTCCCATTTTGAAGCAAAAAGATTATTGAATTTGACAAATTATATGTCTCGGTTGGCATTTGTTTGAAAAATTGAAATATGTTAATCTCACAATACCCATTTTTATTGAAATATGCTAGGGTAGACTGCCAAACTTGGAATCACCAATCATCTCCATAGTAGCACTATCCGCAATCGCTTTCATTTGCCAAGGTGATTTCTTCAAATTTGCATAGCTTTCCATCATTTGTAGATGTGATCTATCTCCATAGGTAGCAACTTTTATATCCATATATGATCCATAGGCACCAAGAAAACGTGTCCACACAACCACCAACGTTTTAATTGGCATTTTAATAATAGCGTTTTGGAGTATTCTTAAGATAGCCACCATGATGAAGGTGAACTAGGTGCACATAATGGTCAAACTGTAATTGCATTGTGCTCCATGTGGTTGGAGTATGCAGTGTCCATAACCCGTTCCAAGGCTTTCGAATTGGTGCAGACAAGAAGAATATTGGCATTGTTAATGGAATATGGTCTCACACTGCCAGTTGCAATTGCTTGAAAGTTTCTAAAGCCTTTTCAGTAGATTCATTTATCTATATGTTGCGAATCATTGTGTTTAATGCAATGACATCTTTACGAGGCATTCTGCAAAACAATTCGCATGCCTTATTGCACTTCCACATGAATTTGCATGCATCAATCCCAATTGAAATATCTGATAAAGTTCAGATTGCCATTAAGATTTAGTGAGCGCTTTTAGGTTGTGCTAATGCTCTTATTGCGTAGGGGTAGGGAAGAACATGGAATATTCAAAGTTTCAAGCCTTTTCAACAAATCCATTTTGTGTATAACCTTCAATCGTGCAATCCATGAGACCACATTTCTTGGAAACATTTTTATCAACAGTTTTACACATTTTTATCAACAGTTTTACTTGTTTCTTGTTGCCCATCATTCCAATCACAAATGCTTCTTCAATGTCTCTCATTTTCACTGCAAAAAGGGAGGATGTGAGGAAAATTGTGGAGGGTGGACTTCACACCTGCAAATTATAATTGCTCTAAAAGCTCACCATGTAGAAAGATCAAAATCTCTCAAGCTGGGTGGACCCAAACAAATGCACACAAAGACTGCTGTCTCAATTCTCAATCAACTGGAACCACACATAAATAAAGTCAATAACACGCAAGGAGAAATACAAACTTTCTTGTTTTCTATTAAATGAACTGGACTTTTTAATCTACAAAATAGATCTTCTCTGATCTGACTACAAACACATGCTCACTTGGAGTTGCTTGCAGTCCGGAGCAATCACTGCTCAACTATTTTTTTTTATCAGTAAAGGCAGAGCTAGATTTGTATTAATTATGCATAATTACAGTGTTGATATGACTAGTTGATAATTATCAAAAAGATTGTTGGAAGCATCTGTGAGCCTTCTGAGAATTCAAGAAGGAGAGCAAGTAGACAAGCAGACCATAACAAACATATAGTATCCTTCCAAACCTAACATATATAGTCTAAGATCATTAAAAAAACTATAAAAAGTCTAAGTGGCAGATTCTCTACTGCCAAATTAACAAAGATTTTACTTGTTAAAGCCAAAATTAATCTTACGAGAGTCTAAAGAACAGTAAATATCTTTAAACAGAGCTCTTTCAGGAACCTAGCTCGCAGTTTCATTGGAGACTTCAGGTTGAAAAGTAGCATTTCTTTGTCTCCCACGACCTCTGCTCGGGGGACAGCCATGGCCACGTCTAGACCCACGAAGACCCCTACTAGGACCACCCCTGCAAACTTGCTCAGCTTGGGGTCTCTCATCTTCTGCTTTCATAGGCAGGAGGTCGTTGAGTCTAGCAAATTGGATAAGGTCATCCTCTCTACCTTGGTCTTTTGAATTTTCCCCCAAAAACCGCCATTTAAGGTATCCAAGGCCTACTCTGGCAAACACCCTGTGTCTATCCAAATCCTTCCCTTTCAAATCCAACAAGAAAGGGTAGTAGTTGATAAGCTCGCCATGGGCATTAAACAAAATTCTATCTCCTGGCCGAGGAGCCCCTAAATCATGGATAGCCTTGTTTAAGATTTCTTGAAGCTCTTGGAGAATCTCTTCTGCGAATAGCTTCTTTGTGAGACTCCATACTGCTTGCTTTGCTAGTTTTAAATCCATCAAAGAAGTGACAAACCTGGAGGAAATGCTAGTGTTATCCCGAGGATACTCGTCCCTGTTAAAATGCCCACTACCCAAAATCATCTTGACTGCCAATATAATAAGGAATTCCAAATGGAGAAGGAGGCGCTTCAGCCTCAGGTCTGTTATCTTCCTAAAAGAGACTTGGCATGTCGAGGCCGAGAGGGAGATTGGAGTATCTGCACCAAAACAAGAGGTGGGCCTAGGGTAGACACTCATTATAAACCCAAATGGAGGCTCTATCGACATGATTAGCAATTGCAAGGCTACCAAACAAGAAAGGGAATGAGAAAACAAAGCTTTGGGATAAAAATAGCAAGAGATTGAAAATGACTTGCAGAAAGCATTACGGAGAAATAATCAAACACTCTCTTTTATGCCTAGTTATGAGGGGCAGAATTGTATTAAATTCGCCAGCTAAGGTGGCAGAGGATGTTTGTCCCCGACATGCCAAATCTACCATTTGGGCTACACAAACCTTAATTAGATTTAACAACTTTGCCAGCTAGGTCTCGAGAAGTGGTTCGAGGAAAGCTTAGCTCAAAACTGCGATTTAGATGACATCACTAAATTTGGGCCCACTCTACCCGAAGAAAAGTGAAGTTTGAATTTTAAATGGGAAGTAGCCATTTTCACTAGGCCGCCAAAGAAGAACTTTAAATGTTTTCTCTATAAAGGGAAGCAATTTTAGCTAACTTTCACGCCTCTCTAAAAAATTGTCTCTTGCATTTGAGCTTGGTGGCCTTTAGAGGCATTTACCTGTTGATTAACCTAATCTACTAGGCCAATAGGCAGGTTTCCTAGATCCCACCTATAAATGTAGGTTCCTTGGGCAACAATTTTTGAGAGAGCATCTGCCTCTGAATTTGCTTCTTTATAGATGTGCTTAACTTCATAATGTTCAATTCTTTCCAAGCTTGCTATTATATTGTCTAAGATTCCTTGCAATCTCTAATTTGGAGTTTTTTCCCTCTTGATTGCATTTATTGCTATCTCTGAATCACCCTCCACTCAAATGTTTTTTAAACCATGCTTTATGCAGTCTATCAATCCAAGCTGCAATGCTTTGAATTCTGCTATATTATTTGTGTCGATGGAATTGTCTTTGCCATTTTCCCTAGAATTGATCCTGTGTGATCTCTGATTAAATATCCTATGCCAGAAGGGCTTGGATTGCCTCTAGAAGCACCATCAAAATTTAGTTTTAGCCAGCCAGGATTTGGAGGGGACCAGGTAGCGACCTTCCTTGTGTTGTTTCTTTGCCCAAAGGAAGGAGGAATCCTAATTCCATGCCAATTTTTCCTCATGCTTTCATCCCATGAGGAGAAAGCTTTAGGCAGCTCCAAAAAGAAAGCTATCTTGCAATTGACTATATCCACTATAACCGATTCAATTGAATTTAGAATTGATTCTAACCTTCTGGATTTGTCATCAAATAACCTACAGTTCCTCTCCTTCCAAATTTCCCAGACTGCACATGATGGGGATACTTCCATAATTATGCTCAAGGTGCTCTCCTTAACTAGAGGAGGCCAGCTTTGGAAAAGGGATTTAATGTCATTTGGCAGAGATGTGATCAGCCCTAGTTTAGCACAAAGTCATCGCCAACATTTGGACGCAAAGGGGCAGTTCAGAAGGAGATGGTCCACTGTCTTTGCCTGAGCTTTACACATAATGCACCTTGAAGGTCCTTCATACCCCATTTTTGTAAAATTTTCTGCAGTTAAGGTCTTCCTTTGATAGGCTAGCCACGCAAAAATCCCTGCCTTAGGAATGACCTTAGAACTCCAAAACAACTTCTTCGGAATATCCTGTTGATCCTGTACTAACTAGCACTCTGTAGCCATCTTTAGGATTGTACTACCCTCTTTAAGAAGATGCCCGTATTAAAGAATCTTTACCCCTTCTCGAATTGATATTTCTTACTTTTTGAAGTTCTAAAAGTTGATCTAAATCTTCCCCTAAGGTTGGTACTCCTTCCACTGATTTCCACCTCCAACTTTGAGAATTGGGTGGGTCGTCCTTAATCAAATAGTCTCTCACTTGGACACCCCAATGTTGCTTAAGCCAGTTCTCTGTTATGGGTATGTTAAGGGAGCTCACAATAGATGGGTAACATCCCCAAGAATCCTCCCAAAAAAGACTTGATGATCCATCATGAATGTCCCATGTGATCTGTTTTGAAATCAAATTTCTGCAAGAGATAATGAAATTCCAAGTTCTCGAACCCTTGGGGAATATGCCTGTTCTTAGAAGATTAAGAGGATCTTGATCTGGTAAATACTTGGTTGCCAGCATTTTGACCCATGTGATGTTAGGATTCTTTATGAACTTCCATACTAGTTTGGCCCCTAAAGCTTTGTTTTGTAGTTTAAGATCCTTAATGCCTAAACCCCCTAGAATCTTAGGCTTGATTATTTTTTCCTAGGCAATTAGGGAAATTTTATGTTTTTCCTCAGTATTTTTCCAAAAGAAATTTCTCATCTTCTTAATTAAAAAGGCATTGGCACTTGTTGATAGGGATAGGATGGATAATAGATAAATAGGAAGAGCCAAGACCACTGCTTGAATCATCACTAGTCTGCGTGCCCAAGAAAGCCATTTTCCTTTTCAAGAATTCGAGGTTTGTTCCACTTTTAGCTTTAAAGGATCCCAAGATTTAGTGCTCCTCACACCTTGGTCTATTGGAATGCCCAAATGGATACAAGGGAGGGAACCTTCACTACAGTCTAGAATTCTAAGTATTTTAGTCTGCATGAATTTAGAGGTAAAGAAGAAAAAGACCTTCGACATGTCCTTGTTTCTTAATTGGCCAGAAGCTGTCCCATAGGTTTCTAATATTTTTTTTAGGTGGGTTGCTTCTTTGATTTTTTCTGCCTCCAAAAGGAGATTATCATCTGCAAACTACTGGTGTGTGACTACAAAGTTCTTAGTTACTTTGATTCCCTCTAAAAAATTATTCAAATGGCTTATTTTAATTGACCTTCCCAATGCCTCCCCCATTATTATATAGAGAAAAGGAGAGATAGGATCTCCTTGTCTGATACCCCTTGAAGAAGAGAAGAATCCTTCTAACTTTCCATTTACCAGGATTAAAAATTAAGGAGTGGAGATGCATTCAAACACCCAGTCAATCCATTATTTTGCAAAGCCGAAAGCTTGCATAACTTTGCATAGGAAGTGCCAATCTACACTATCATAGGCTTTTGATATATCTAATTTTATTATCATACCTAATCTTTTTGTGCTTTGAAGAGTATGGATTGCTTCTTGTGCTATTATTGCCCCATCACGAATTGAGTGGCTTGGTACAAACCCTGTCTGTTCATCTAATATAATAGTTTCCATGAGGGGCTTCATTCTGTTCGTCATGACTTTTGAAAGAATTTTGTAAATTGTATTGCATAGAGAAATGGGTCTGAAATCTCCTAGATTTAATGCATTCTCCTTCTTTGGGATGAGGGCAATAAACATATTGTTTACTTCCTTAAGAATTCTCCTTGATCTTCTTGAGCATTCAAGAGCTTCTACAAGATCATGACCTAAAATATGTAAACACTTCTTGAAGAAGTCCATAGGGAAGCCATCTTGGCCAAGAGCTTTACCAGAGGGAAGTTGATTAAGAGCTTGCAATACTTCCTCCAGCTTAATTCTCTCATTAAGATTTTGATTCTGTTCATCTGTGATAATCTTGGGGATCACTTCCAACAACTTTTTTTGCTCAAACAATTGGAATCCATCTAGATTATTTAAAAGATTAAAGAAGAAGGTGGTGATTTCTTTTTTTATCTCATCAAGGTCCTCTATGATTTGATTATCCTTAGACTCCAATTTTGATATCCAGCTCTTACCCCTTCTAATTTTTATTACATTATGAAAAAACTTGGTATTTTTGTTACCCATTCTAAGCCAATTCTCTCTGGACTTCTATTTCCACAATATTTCTTCTTTAGATAAAATATCCTCATATTCCAGGAGGAGCTTCTTTTCTTGATGAAAGGATTCTTGGTCCATTCCCTCCAGGATGATCTTATCATTTAGTGTTTCCATTCTTTCTTCTATGAATCTTTTTGTTGAAAAAATATTTTTGAAATGTTGTGAGTTCCATTGAAGCAATTTCTCCTTTACAAATTTCAGTTTTGCAGTAAAGCAAAAGAGTTTTGAACCTTCAAATGATTCTTCCTTCCACCAGTTCTCTATCAAAGTGAGGAAGTTTGGATCTTTCATCCACATGTTCTCAAACCTAAATGGGGCTCTGCAGCTATCCTTATTGCCAAGCAAAGAAAGCAAAATGGGATAATGATCTAATCCTGAGTATGGGAGAATAGAACAGGAGGGGGAAAATGGAAAGTGTCTCAAATCTCCTTGCCAAAAGAATCTATCTATTTTTTCAGCTATGTTACTAAATCCTTTCTTTCTATTTTTCCAAGTGAACAAGTCCCCTAAATCTATTTCCAAAAGACCATTCCTATCAATCTAGTCATTGAAGTCCTGTTGAGATCCACCTAGGTGGGTGATTGCTCCCCTTTTATCAGAAGCTTTTCTAATAGCATTGAAGTCTCCACCTATAAAAAAGTTGTTCCTCAGTCAATGAAGACAAGACTTTATCTAAGGAAGACCATAAGAGTCATTTTTTGAGTGGGGAAGTTGGGCCATAAGTGTTTATGTAGCGTCGTAAATTGTACGCACTTGCTAGTGTGGTACAATTTCACACCTAGTTGAGCACCTACCTTGGCGCATTTTGCATTTTGCATTGTATTTCCCCTTTAGCACTTAATTAGGTCTAAGGTTCTATTTTTATCATCTCCCATATCATAAGGTTGGGCCCTTTCATTAAAGTGTGCCCCTTTCATTTTATTCCTCCAATACATCATTTAATCAAAAACCCTAATTAGGTCCTATTTTGAACTTGGGGGCTTGATTTCGAGGGTCAAAACATCTCGAAATCACTTGTAACTTCGGGATTCGCTCTAAAATCATCATATCCGATGGCCTTGAAAATTTGGTGAAAAGTTGTCGGGACCGTGGCACCCGGAGTGCACACGGTCCCAGACATTTTTCCCAAAATTTTAGGAGCACAATCCAATCATAAAATAAAGCTTAACCCTAAGAAATTGGCGGGAGATTCAATCTCTAGGTCAGCCAAAAGTTGAAACTAAGACCTAGGGTTTCATATATAAGAGCTCTCTTTCTTCATTTGAAAGGATCCGAATTTTGGTTTGAGGGGCCTTATATGCAGTGAAAGAGCAGATCTTTGAAGACTTCAACAACATTCAACATCCATCCATCAAGCATTCATCAATTTCATTCATCCATTTAGGGCTTTGAAGACATTGAAGAGCAATAAGGGATCACCGACTGAAGATTGGCTTGTACCCCTCCCTTGGGGTTGGGTATGATTTCATGTTGTTTTCATGTCTTTGCATAAGCCTCATTATATCATTTGTATTCATGCTTTAGATCACTTTGCATCTTGATTTGGAGCATTTACATTATCATTTACAAGCAATTAGGGTTTACTTTCTAGGTTGCTCTAGTTTGCTTACTTGCATTTTAGGATCTTGCACACACACAAGGTCTGCACACACACTACTTTTACAATACAACTTGGCTATTCGTGGAGGTGAAAATCACCAAAGCGGGGGTTTGACTAAGGCAAAACCCTATATAGCCGCCCAACACACCTTTTCAGATATAAGTGTAGATTTCGGGATTCGGACGACGCCGCAAGTTGCAGATCCGGCAGAAGCGGACGAAAATCGAGCAACACACCAAATTTCAAAGCAAAAGACCAAGACAGGGGCGTGGGGTGCCCTGGTCCTGCCAGGACAGGGGCGCTGGGCACCCTGGTCGCTTTGTCAGATAGCAAGTTTTCAACACTTTTCAACAGCTTTCAGGTTGCCAAAAACAACAGTTTCAGGAGCAAAATCAGGACAGTGGCGCCCGCGCCCTCATCCCAAACATTTTCACTCATATTTTAACACCGGATACGCATTTGCATTCTTTCCTTGTCCTTGTGTTTATAGCTTTCCATTGTTTAATCTCAATTCTGCAATCTTGCTATTAGTTCATACTTGCACTTTAGGGTTAGGGGTTGAACTTGCATCACTTTATCTTTCAATTACAACAAAGGAATAGAAATCCTAATAGGTAGCCCGTGGCTCTCTCTTCCACAAGAAGAAGTAGCCAATTGTGTGATACCTCTAGGCTCTTTCGTATTCCACAGTGTGTGTCAAAAGGTAGGATTAGGGCATATTAGCCTAGTCTCGCTTTTTCTCCTACACAGTTTATAACAAAGAAGATTGTATTTGTCTAAAGGTGGGAAGTTTTAGCCAGAATCCAATTTCTATGAGAAGCAATACCCTCAACTTTAACTTGGGAAGGCTTCCAGATTATCATTAAGCCTCCCGAAGCCCCTTCTGAAGCCACTATCAAGTGTAAAGACATCTGAAATAAGGGGCTACTTCCACTTCCAAATGTGACTTCTTGCTTACTTTCCAATTTAGTTTCTTGCAAAAAAATGATGTCTGCATTGACCAAAAGAATCCTTTTGATCACCCTTTTTTTGTTAGGGGCATTGAGACCCCTAACATTCCAAGATAACATTTTCATTGTTTTTCAGGAAGGGGATTACCCTTCCCTACTTTCCATAGATCTTGAAGTTTTGATTGGTTCTCCACAACACCATCTAAAGATCTGGCTTCAATAAGGGATTTGCGACCCTTCTTAGGAGGGGAAGAGCCAAAGTTTGGTTTCTCTAATCCCTCATGGTTCTGATGCAGGCCTAGTTTCCTTTTTTCCTTAACCTGAGAGTACATAACTACTAGGGGGGTATCGAAAATTGAATTTGGGTCTTCATCCTCAATCATAAGATCTTGAAGAAGTTTCTTAGCATTCTAGTCTAAAGAAGAAACTAGATCTTGAGGAGCTAAAGATGGAGACAACAGGAATGGACTAGGAATTTCTGCCAAGAGATTAAGAAACTGGTCTAAGGTGGGTAAATATGAGGAAGAGTAAATCACACCATCAGATAGATGTGTCTCTTGATCCCCTTCCAAGTCAACTTTAAGATCATTTTCAATGGCATCCTCTTCCTGCAGGATTTTAGCAAGTTGCATAGGTTTTTTGCTAGACTTAATTTGTTGTAGGGATCCTCTTTGCTTATTTCACCTTAAGCTATTTTTCCTTTTTGAGACCTTAATAGGAGGTTGGGAGAAAATGTTAAATGCTCCTCTGGTCAGGGAAGGAGATTTTTTTTACCAAACAAACTTCTAACAACTTTTTGAGACTGGATCTTAACAATCGAGGAAAGTATAAGAGGAGGACAACTAAAAGGAGAAGGAAGAGAAGGCTGAGAAACCATACCTAGGGTAAAATGAGTCAACTCACCTAGTTTCCCTTTAGAAAGTTGATTTGGTCTAGAAGTGTGATGGAGCTATGAATCTAGAGAAGTTGGAAATAGAGGTGTAGAAACAAGAGCTCTATCTTAAGGCTGTTGAGTAGCATTCTTGCATGCCTGATCTGCAACCATTGCAGTTGATACCAATATATTTTCTAGACCCTTGACCATCTGACCATCTTGTTCAGTAGCAATTAGCTCTATAGGCTAATGTATAAGGTGGATAGCACCCATTGAAGTTGCCACTGAGCTATTTTTGACTATTTGGTTTCGAAGGATACATTTGCCAGGGATTTCCTTTCCCATCCTTCTCACTTTCTGTTTCCATCTGCCCATTTCTGAAATAATTTCTAAGTCGCTATAGAAGCCTCTTTTAAGGTTAGTCTCCACATAGATATTTTCTATATCTCCTTTAAGGCCTTTCATAAAATTCACCTCAATACCCACTAGGGATCCTACAGCATCGCCTATCTTCAGCAAAGCCTCCAGGCACCAAAACTTAGATGGGAGACCCACTAATGACAACCAGATGGGGGATTTCTCAAATCTATGATTCACCGGGTCAAAGCCTAGTTTCCAATCTATAAAGTGAACAACCTTTCGTGATTGCTTTCTTTAAAGACGAATCAACACATTCTAGAAGAAAGAAATCATTTTGAAGTTGTCTGATTGAGATCAAGCCTAGGAATGAAGACTTCCACCATGAGATTATATCTTTGCTATTCCCACCTATACCACACCATTGTGCCAAAATGGCATTTTATTTGAATCGGGCAATCATGGGGTTCATTGAATCTGAAGGTAGAACAGACAGTTTGCTACATGTGGACTTCCTACTCCATTTCTAGTCCTTACAAACAAAGTTAGAAGTTGGTTGATGAGAAGATGGATTTTTGGAACCCGATGCCTTGGTGCCTCTGAAAGACAAGGTGGGTGCAGCTAATGGGAGAGCTTGCATATTTTGGCGAGCATCATGATTATAGGACAGAGGTGCCTTGGATGAAGAGCATTTTCGAACCGTAGCTAAAATTGGTATGTTATTTGGGCCTGTTGCCACTTTCTTAGCCCAAAAGTCTAAGCTTAAGTGTTTCACATCAACATTGGACCATTGTTTTCGGGAGCTTACATTCTGAGCATTGCCAGACCAGCAAGGAAAGACTTTTCTCTGTAGGGAAATACTTGCCTGAGATCCCAACTAGGAGTGCCTTTGATAGGTCTAGTTCTTCTTTTCCTGAGTACTCGAGGGCTTCTGGGTATTTGTCCAATTAGTTTGTCGCCTAAAGGGGCCCTGATATGAATATTGATTTTGGAAACACATTGATTTCTGAAAACCTTGATTTCTAAGGGATCTCTGAACAACCAATGAAGGATCCTGAGGTCTGGAAGAATATCCTCAAGAGATCCATGGCCTACATAACCCCTTGCCTGGCCTTGGTTCAAATCCGCCATGAATCCGCCATAATCACAGGGCATTTTGTCCCATGAAATGCAAGATAGATTTGAAATAATGAAATCTACAATATCACTACTCAACTATTAGACCACATAGTTTGGAGCTATCTTTGATCAGCTGACAAAACACACACAGGCTGTTGTTGTTAACCAACTTTTGTGCACTCAGTCTGGAGTTGCACTTCTTCTCCTCTAATCTGTTGATCTGCACTAGACGAGACACACTGTCTCACAAAATCTGGAGAACATTCTCTCCTTTTGTCCACATGCTGTCAATTCAACAATTCCTCCTCAAAATTCAAATTCAAACTTACCTACCTTATTAACTGCTTTGCATTCACATCAGGAGCTATTGGGATGGAGATCCCAACCAAATCTTCCAGGTTGTTCTATTATAGCTCTCATGATGGCTAGGTGGAGAGATATATATGTTAGGGGTTGATTGGGATTAGGGCAATAAATATTTACAACACACCATACATATTTTACAATCGTAACATGCCAGGCAACCACACTTCTTCACGAAACTTTTGTCAAAATAGCTCACATGCTAGATTCATGTTTTTATTTTTAAATGTATGTCTACCAACGAGATGTAACTATAATACTTCTATGCTCAAAAGAATGTGCATTGTACATGCACTCATCTAAACTCCCTCTTCAGCTCAGGCATTGAGAATATTGGAAAAGGCAGTTGAGTTTGTTTTATGTGAGCCATTTACATTTGCTTGAAAGTTTCTAAAATGTTATCAACAAATCTTTTTTTTCTAAAAATCTTGTGACCACTTCATTTCAATGAGAACATAAGAACACCTCTTCGATGCATTTTATCAAAAATTTTGGGGCCTCATTTTTGCCTTTACATCTTGCATGAGTGATTACCTCTTTGAGGCATTGTGTCAAACAAATCACTTGCCATATCTCTGCACCTTCATCGACCAGCCAATGCATTTTTTGTGCATGTTCTGCCAGCCTTAAATGACACACATTAAGCTTTGAAGCTTTGACTTAGGAAGGGGTCTCATGAGGGGGGCTTAAGCACTATTTTTAACAAAGAGGTGATCCCATGAATAAAAAAAAATTGTGATGTGGGATTATTTGGAATATTTTCCAAAAAAATAGAAGCCCCTAATTTTTAGACATGCAAATTTGAGCAGATGATGTTCTTTGCCACTTGTCAAACATCTAAGTTTAATTTCTATTAAAAAATAGTTTTGAAGGGAAATGAATTATTTTTACTTGTTTTTATTATGCACATACAAAGATATTATATTAATGAGACCACCAACTTCCTTAAATTTTAAGCTTAAATTTTTAAGTTGGACTACCCTACAAAATTCATGGGACCATCTGCTTTAAAATTTTCCTAAAACACCTCAGTAGCTCTGGCTCTATTGTTTAGGAAGCCCCCCTCCATGGGAACCTAGCTTTAGTGTGTTGTTCTGTATGGACCCCCCTTACATTTTCCCTTGGACGTTTTCTTCCCCATTTCCCTTGCTCACTTTAGTATGCCAAAAAAAACTAAGTATAACTAGTAGTTAATAGATGCATTATTTTAGAAATCTTTTTTAAATTTATAGTATAATGAACAACTCATTAAATTATAATCAGTAGCAAAAATTATAAAGTGTCTGATTTACTCAAATAATTTAAACTTTTTGAATCTTAATAAATAAAATTCCTCATTAGATTTTAAAATTATTTTTAATAATTATTATAAAATTATATTGACAATTACAATATTGTGAATAACAATTAAAAAATTAGGTATATAATTCATAAATAAATTATATTTATAAATATAATAGTATTAATTTATTTCAAAAAAAAAGTTAAGAAATATTAATAATTCAATATTTTTTTAATGTGTATGTACAACTATTTTATATAAAATTTTAAAATAAAAAAAAATTTCATATTTAAAAAAAAAAATTATTAATAATTATAAAATACAATTGACAATATTTAAAATCCTTTTATTAAAATACAATAATAATGATAAATACTTTGACATTAATTTTATTTTATTTTTAGGCAAAAGTGGCAAGCCACTGATATATATATATATATATATATATATATATATATATATATATATATATATATATATATATATATATATATATATATATATATATATATATATATATATATATATATATATATATATATATATATATATATATAAGATAACTGATTCAAGAGCTCAATAGGGAAAGAGCCAGGAAGAAAACCCTATATCCTTGCTCAGATATAATGGAGAAAGAGAAAACAGAGCTATAAGAAGGAACCCCCAAAAAATCCTAAGAAAAAGATGAGATTTGCCCATAGTACAAATCTCATAGGGGCCAAAATTGAGACTAGTGGAACTAGATAAATCCAAGAGAACTCTTAAAAACTACCCCCACAACTAGTTATCATTGGTCTTGAGAAACAAAATTGTGGATGTCGGAGCACTATAGAGCTGCCACAGTCGTTTACCGATGAGAATATGTGTATATCGGTCAACAATAGAAAAAGGAATGTTATCGGTTGAGTTATACCTTAACTATAATACCGGTATGTTGTCCTATTCACCGGTTCATAAGATAGTCTCCATTATCGGTACTACACTATAGATTTACAAAATATCTCCACCACCAATTCTGTTATATCAGTTGCATTAACCGAAAAGACTAAAACCTATTACCGGTGAGCAGATGTGAATACCAGTGCACTTAAGTTGTCAGTGAGCAGATGTGAATATAGGTCCACAGAAGAAAACGCCAATGTAACTGGTTGTGTTATACCTGAACTTAAATACCGATATGCTAACTTATTTACCAGTTCGCAAGAGAACCTCCAATACTAGTACTACAGTACTGAATTACAAAATGACTCCCTTACTGGATCTTCTATGTCGGTTAGATTAGAATCGAGGAGATTAAAGCTTAATAGGTTGAACCGATAGGCCCCAAACCTATATAAATTATCAAAATTACACCTCCATAAGTTGCAAACTCAACAACAATCCATCACCAACATTGACCAGTTGTCCCCTAAAACCAGTATGAGCATCAATAATTACTCCTCCAAATTTTGCAAACTCGACAAAAACCCATGACCAACATTAAGTGTAGCAAAGACGTGTATCAAGTCTTCAATCGATGAACAATGGATTTCATTAACTTGGTCAAAGGAGAGATGAGGAGGAGGAGAAATGTTGTTCACTTGCATAGAAACTTCAATACCTGCTAGCACTGGCGGAGAAATACCAGATGGCTCTATTTTCCCATGATCATGACCTAAAATCGCTAGGATGGCATGCATTTTAGAGAAGATTATGCTTTTTAAGTCTGAATTTAAGATTCTCCCTGCATTGCGAGCAACTATTTGGAAGGGTCTCACATTTTGCAAGGAAAGTGACTGCTTTATGCTATCAAAGATTGTAGGAAATTCCTTATCAGTGAGAAGAAGCTGCCTAGGAAATAGGCCACCAACTTTTGCTTGACCATTCCACAAATCATACTAGCGGATGACATCCAAAAGTTGGTTGTCGTTCAAATAATCTGCTTGAATCATTTTATGAATGATATTTTTCAAGGGAACCCAAGACTGCAGCAAATCTACTAAATTGGAAAGAAATATAGAAACCAATTGGGAAGGAAAGAGAAACCTTTTCTCCTACGGATAGAGTATTTCTTCCCCAATAATCCTCTAGATACTTCATTTGTAATGTTGATAGGAGGTGTTGAAGACAATACCCAACTGGTCTTCAATGATATGGTCTTGAAATGGCTTCTCCCAATCAATAACTAACACAAGCACTTTGTAGTTTCGTAGAGAGTAATCCATAATGCAATAAAGCAGGGTAGACTGTAGAGGCAAGAACATGTCGGTTATGAATGATACCCAGTAATAACAATGTCTATCTTGATATTCACATACCCTGCCAAAATCATTTCAAATCTTCATCTGCTGTGAAATTATTAGCAAGTATGAGCAACATGCATGATACTGAGTTTATTAATTATTTTGCAGGATAGCAAAGGATGCCACATGTGTGAAATCAAACAAAGGAATAACTTTGATCTCATGAGACTCATAGGGTAGGCTGCCATCATACTGCCAACATGGAAGCTCAAAGAATAAAGCCAAACATACCAAAATTTTAATCCACTTGATGCGAGTGTAGAAAACATCATTAATTACTCACTCTACAAAACCTGAGTTAATACATTCTGTCAAAAGGTTGAGAAGTAGGGTGAGTGTGTCAATCATTTAAATATTTTTCCTTTCACCATTGATAATGCTTGCTAGATGAGGAAAATTTTCCACCTTGAAATTTAGAGATGCAGAGTCCATTGCCAGCTTATCACAACCCAAATTTGCTAAAACATATTCTACTCTATTACATTCCCTGAATATGTGAGAAATGTAGCATTCCTCAAAGGAATCTAGTAACAACCATGCTCTCTTTAAAATGTAGGAAATTTTCTAGTTAAATGAACATCTGGAAATGCAAGCTTTCACTATAATAGAGGAATCTCTTTCAACATATAACCTAAGGAATCTTAATTTTTTTGCCAATGTCAGTCCATGTAATAAGGAAAGAGCGTCTACTAAATTATTTGTTCCAGGATGAATAAAAGAAGATTTAGCTGCCAAGAGATAGCCTAAATGATCTCTAATACAAACACCAATTCTCGAATCACCCAGATTTCCCCTAGATGAACCATCAAAATTTAATTTGACAAAGCCAATTGGAGGAGGTTGCCATTTAATTAGGTTTATGTTGATTGACTGGATTTCTAGACCAAATGTAGCACAAAAAGAAGGGATAGCAAGACCTTTCTAAATCTTAATAATGCGGCCATCCCAAGGTGAAAAAATAAAACTGCTACTTATGTTCTTGATATAAGAATTAACCCATTCTGAAGCATATTTCTCAATTCCTTCTAGTACCAAATGAGTTGGGGATTCAATCTGTCTAAAAAATCTTTTATTTCTTTCCCACCAAATTGACCAAATGACAGTTGTCAAAATACATTTCCAGATGCTAGCAAATAAAGAGTTTATGAAAAGAGTAGGCCAGGATTTAAAAAGTTCCCATAAAGTATAGGGTAGTGGCATTGATAAATTTAGTTTCTCCACAACATGGAGTCAACATTGCTGAGCAAAGGGACACTTAAGGAGTAAATGATCTATAGTTTCAATTTCAGCTTTGCATAAAACACAAGAAAAAGAGTTAGTAATGTGCAATCTTTCCAAGTTCTCACTTGTTAATATCTTTTTTCTTAAAGCTAACCAGGCAAATCATCCTACTTTAGGAAGTACAACACTATTCCAACAAAATGTAAAAGCTCGACTCTTGACTTGCTGATTTTTCATATGCGGTGCAGCCACATAACCATCTCTAACTGAATATTTGCCATCATGAGCTGAAGCCCATAACAATTTGTCTTCTTGATTTGAAATATACACTCTTCTTGTAGACAAAATTTTCTTTAGACATGTCCTTTGATCATCTCTAATCAGTAGATCAAGAGGATCTTTCCAAATGGCTTTCCCTAAAAAAAATTCCACACCACTAACATAATCTATCAAAAGCGAACCCCAACATTTTTTTAGAATTGAATGGCATCCAAAAGAAGTTCTAAAATTTTTAAAGAAGGCAAGTCATTCCAGGAGTCCTCCCAAAAATGAATTCTCTCTCCATTGTGGACCTCCTAGGATACATATCTTGTAATAATCTGCCTACAAGACATCATGAAGTTCCAAACAACTGACCCTTTCGAGGGATCAAGGGTTGTTATGACTCTGGAAGGGTTTAAAGAGTCCAACTATTTTTCTTGCATGATTCTACACCACTTGGTGTTTGGTTTGGAGACCATTTGCCACACAAGTTTACCTCCAAAGGCAATATTTTTTTTAGATAAGTCATGCAGACCTACACCCCCTCCCCCTTATCATGTGCCATTTCCTAAATTGAAATAAGTCGGATCTTCTTTTCTTCTGACATATTGTCCCTCCATAAGAAACCTCTAATAAGTTTTTCAATCTGATGAATGACTCTAGTAGGGGCTTTGAGAACAGACATAAAATAATTGGGAATGGCAGACAAGATAGTTTTTATTAGAAGTAACCTCCCTTATAAGGATAGCCAGCAAGCCTTCCATGTGGATATGGCATTCTTAATTCTCTCTATAATAGCTTTCCAATAAGTTGGCTTATTGGCACCTACAAAAAAAGGAATGCCAAGATATGTGGAAGGAAGACACTCTGGAGAAAAACCCAAAGTATCGACAATTTTCCTTGTGACGACATCATTTGTATTAAAAACATATTTTTTTAATTTTTGAGCATTAATTCTTTGAACCAAAACTGCCATGTAAAGGTCCAAATTTTGTCTGATCTACTTTGCCTCTGGAACATTTGATTTACCAAATAGCAGTGTGTCATCAACAAATAAATAATGTGTAGCTGACATAGATGTACCTTTAATATGTGCACCCCTCCAAAGCCCTTGACCATGTCTAGACTTAATAATTCTACTAAAGGGTGAACTCACAATAATGGTTCCCACTTTTTTGCCACTTTTGACACCGAAATGAACAATTTTAAAATAATCTTCAACTTCCGACAACTATAACTTTTAAACTATTAAGAATTTGAAGATGATGTAAATTAGTGACTTGTAGAATTTTGTCTGTAGATTCTGTATATATTTTTTTCAAATTTTTTTGAAGGATTTATTTTAAATTTTTCCATCTCCCTCGAAAAGTAGTTTTTTACAACAAACTACATTTTTTAAGAGTGATGTGTCTCCCGAAACTCATAACTTTTTTTTTATAAATGATAAAAACTCAATTCTTTTGAATTTTGGTTTGTAACATCAATATCCAGGGCTTGTAGTTGGTTTGATAGTGATATGTTCAATATTTTTCATTTTATTAAGTTTTGAAGTCCGACTAGTCATAATTCAGACATAGGTTTATGTTTGAACACATAACTTATTCCATATATATATCGAAATTCAATTTTATTTTTTTTGTTAGAAAGAAGACATCAATACCCAGGGCTTAGATATTTTTCAGATTTTTTTAAAATTAGTTTCCTATTTTTCCCAATGCGTTGAACAGAGAAGTTCATGTTCGATGAAAAACCTATATTTGTTAAAATTAAAAAAACAAGTTCATAATAAACTCAATATGTAATAAAATTATATTCATTGGAAAGCTTTCTTCGAGGACTATAATACTACATTTTGGGTTGTCAAGATCATTCCATTTGAGCCTTCAACTAGAGGTTTCAGGGCCAAAAATCTGCAAAAAAATGTAAAAATTTTCAGAGAAGTGTTAAAAAAGGGGTTCGAACGAAGGGGGGTTTGAGTGAACCCCCTATTTTTAGGGGGGTTTGAATGAAGGGGGGTTCGATCGAACCCCCGCGCTATAATTGAAAAATGACATAAAAGGGCATTAAAGGTGCTTCGCTCGAAAGATGGGGTTCGAGCGGAGTGGGGTCTTCGCTCGAACCCCAAAGGGTATTTCGTTCGAACACCCCCACTTCGCTCGAACCCCTCGTAAATTTTTTTTTTCACTTTCACCAATTTCCTTCGTTGGCAAAAGTGGGAACCAGCTTTGTGAGTTCACCCTAAAAGCTTCTACCATAATTATAAATAGAGATGGGGATAGGGGGTCTCCTTGTCTCACACCTTGCAAAGCAGAAAAGAAACCGGTAGGAGCTCCATTAATTAACACTGACAAGTGAGCTCCTGAGATGCAAGCCCTAATCCACTTACACCACTTTTCAGCAAATCCAAATTTGCTCAACACTTTAAACAAAAAAGACCAGTTAATTTTGTCATATGCTTTCATCATATCAAGTTTGACTACAAAAGAAGATGTATTGTTGGAGTAGATGGAGTGCAGCATTTCATGAGAAACCAAGGCACCTTCCATGGTTTCTCTTCTTGGAACGAAACCACCTTGGTCTGGGGATATGGTTTTGATTATCAGTTTTTGCAATCTCAAATAAATGGCTTTGTTAATATTCTTGTATATTGTATTACATAACGAAATGGAGCTAAAATTTGCATAAGTTGTTGGCTCTTTGATTTTCAAAATAATAGCAATATTTGTAGTATTGAAGTTTTGAAGAAAGGATGAGGATTTTCTTGACTCCTCCATTACTGTCAGCAATTCAGAGCCCAAAACATCCTAGCATTTTTGGAAGAAAAGAGCCGTAAAACCATCCGGCCCCATAGCCTTGTCTGACGGAAAAGAAAAGACTACTTTACGGATCTCTAAAATTTTAAAAGGGGGCAATAGCTGTTGATTATCCATGGGACAAACAATATGAGGAATAGCATCCATAATCTCCTGTTCTTTCACATCAAGTGGAGGGTCTGAAGAGGCAGGAGCAAGTAGGTTCTTAAAGTAATTAACTCCATCTTGAATTTATTGAGCATCACGAAGGATTTTACTCGAGGAGGCCTCCTTAATAGAAAATATAGTAGTGGCTACCCTCTTCTTCTTAGCTGACATCTGAAAGAATTTGGTTTTTTTATCCCCTTCCCTTAACCATAGCTCACGAGATTTATGTCTCCAGTATTCCTCATCTCTCTTACAGAGTTCTTCCCATTCTACCTGAGCCTATTTTTGCTTAGAAAACAATTCTGAATCGAGTCCATTAAAGATGATCTATTCATTAATCAAATGCAACTGATTTTTAACAAGTTCTTTTTGGGAAAATATGTTTTTGAAGACTCCCTTATTCCATGTTTTAATTTGGGTTTTAACATACTGCAATTTTTTTATGAAATTTAAACATTTTGGTGTCCATCACCAGGGGGGCACTCACCCACCATTGTCGAATCAAGGCATGAAAGTGAGGATGCCAGAACCACATCCTTTCAAATTTGAAAGAAGGTCTATGATTATGTTTTGGTAAGGCTGCATTTTTTTCAATACTCAAAAGGATAGGAAAATGGTCTGAGCATGTTAAAGGTAAAATTTGAACCTGTAAAGAATAATTTTGAGCCCTCCATTCTTGAGAGAAAATAAATATGTCTAATCTCTCTGCAATTTGTAAGAAACTGGCTCTCCTATTAGTCCAAGTGAAAAAGCCATTTTGTGGAAGACTGTCAAACAAGCTCCATTCTTGAGAGAAAAAAATATGTCTAATCTCTCTGCAATTTGTAAGAAACCGACTCTCCTATTGGTCCAAGTGAAAAAGACATTTTGTGGAAGACTGCCAAACAAGTCATTATCATTTATAAATTTTTTTAAGTCTTCAATTGTCTTGATAGGGGGACAAATACCACCTTTTTTCTCTTCTAGTGAAGTAATTTCATTACAATGCCCCCCAAAAAATGACATTTTGCCCTACAACTTGCTGAATGATTCGAGTGAGAGATGACCATAAATTCTTCTTATCTTGGGTAGAGGTTGGACCATAGACATTTATCAAGTTAAAGAACATATCAAAATGCTTTATACTAATATGTTGCCAATTGGTTCCTTGCTTTACAAACTAACCAATAATCGACTTTGGATTCCAAAGCACCACAAGACCTCCTGAAGCATCTGTTGGCTCTCAAATCAACATATTGGATAGGTTCTAAGGAAATGCCAACTCCTATGCTCAACCCTTCCAATTGACTTGGTCAACTTATAGAGTGAACCTATTTGGTTACTAACTCTCTCACTTTAGGCTCTGTAGAACCTAGGTGGGTATACCTACTCACTAGTTTCTTTTAATGACTAATGCTTTTTATAGTAGATTAAGTATCTTGATCCGATTTCCTCCTATCTTAGAATGGCATAAATTCCAAGGATGGAGATATAGTAGATGAGTTCAAGATTGTTTTTGTAGAAGCTATTCGATCTTTGTGCTTGAAATTTATATGTATACACTATTGATGGTCTACTCTATATTTTTTACTCAGCTACTCCTATTACTTTTAAAGTGAAAATGTGAATTGATGGGTTGTGTTTTGTAACTGATCGGTGCCTTTCTTTGTTGTTTGGGCTACAAAGTCTTTATATTTCTTTAGGACTTATTGTGTAAACTTATGAGATAGTTTTTAAACCCACCCCCTCTCGATGAGTTTGTCAATTACTTTTTCTTATGAGCTCTACTTCAATGTCTTTGTTGTAAATCGCTTGAATGAATTTAAATCTAACCTTAAGAGACCATCCAAGGAAGAAATACGAGGAACAATTATAATTCGCAAGTAAATATTTTATTCAAATCTACAATATAAAACACAGAGTTTTACTGGAAGAACACAAGTAACCTTATCTCCTTTTAGATAATATCACAAGCAACTGCCTACAGAAAGCTGCAACAATACAAAACATATACACAAAGGAAAAATGATTGGTTATTTTTATATATATTCACAAAAAATAGTACAATAGTATGCCTGAGGCTATCTTCTACTTCTTGTTGTTGTTTCCTTGTTACAAAAGTTCCCTTATTTATATGAGGGTATACATTGTCACCAAGCATCGTGGCTTTTCAGCATATAACTATTAATTAGCACCCTTGTTAACAAACTAGAAGATAAACAAGTTCAACACTCCTATGTGTTCAATATACTTATCATCTTTATACATCACAATATCACTGTTTAATATCCTCATATCGTTTTCTATCTGGAAATAATTGGACAAAATGTGGTTAACACAAATTGATAAGTCTTTGTCCTGATCCAATTCTGCCACTGCTCGATTCTTCTCATCACCGAACTCTTGTTTCCACTGTTCTAATGATGCTAATTGACCATCACTATAGAAAGAGGGCACCCTAGGGGTATTCCCATCATCCAATTCAAACACAGTGTCAATAACTTATTTTGTGATTGCAAGAATTGGCTTACCCATGTAGTTATATATGGTCGTGGTTTTAGGGTCATAATTGCTCGCCAATTCCTTTATGAGCTCCACATTCATGAATACATTAGCCACAGCTAACCTACCTAGGTTCAATCACCATAAATTGTTGATAGGTTGAGGGGAAACTCTTCTATTGTACCCATATATGAATAATTCGTACCCTCTCAATTCTGTCCATATGTCTCCAAGATCCTCAAACCGATCCTCCAAGCCTTCCTCATCAACTCTAATCTTCTTGGACCTCAAACTGGATGATGGCCACTGATCAATCAGGTCCTGGGCCAAAGGACACCCTTCCTTGTTCTGTCTTTTAGGCCTTTCTTCTGCAGCAATAGGTTCCTTTCCCTTTCTAGTCATACTAGCCTTAGATGATGATTCCATTTGAAATTAAGAAAGAGGTCTATGCGTAAACAACTTACTTGGAATCACTAAGTTTTATCTATGAATTCGCCGAATTTATGCTTCCAGTTCGTCACCTATGAATTATTCAATGTTGTGTCCTTTGATGTTTATCTATTACTTATGGCGTATTTAATCAGTTAGTAATGGCGGTTTGGACAACGGCCACCTGGGCACACGTTTGAATTTAATGGTGATGTGACCTTGCCTGAGATTCATTTCTGATTTTCATGGCAATCAATAACCATTTTGATGAGAATAAATCTTTTGAACATTAATTTCTTTAATCCTTCAATGTCTTTGTTTATATCAACAACACTTTTAATTTGAATATCACTTCGATCAAGTATTTTCTTCATTCATCAAAATACTGTATTTGGTCACTATGGTTGTCTCCTCATCGACACCTATCTGATATCCATCAGGTTTTTATGTCGAAGAAACCTTGGGCTTCGGTGACCTTCTTTATTTTTCCACTGAAATACCTCTTCCATTGATATCACTATGCCTCGTTGATGAATGGATCTATTGTCTCATTGAAGCCTTTCTTTATCCTCTCTTGTCGTCTTCCACCAATAAAGTTGTATCGACGAAACAACGCATATCGAAGACATGCCTTTTAGCATCCTCGAAACCTATTTCCTCATCGACATCTTTTATCGATGTAACTTCTTTTTGTCTGATTGACCTTATTCTTTTGATGAGAACATTTCTTTCAGTGATTCCCTTTGCACTGATGGTATTCTCTCTTTGAAGAGCTTTTCCCGTCGATGAAAACCATCTCCACTTTCCTCGATATCTTTTGTCGATGGAATTACTGTCTTCAATGAGTCCTTTCTAAAGTTCATTGACGTTTCCTTTCTTCGATGGCCCTTCTATATCGATGAGACATCGTTGGGTCTCATCGATAATATTTGAATCTAGATATCTTTATAGGATGCTATTATACTTGCTTGATGACTTGTGGGCTATCATGGTATTAATGAAAATGATGATTTCTTCTAACAATAGGGGGCTTTTATGATTTAGTTCCATAGATAAACATTCAAATTTGATGGTCAACAACACCTATACTTTGACTATATGTTGACTTCCAATTTGTCCATTTGGCTATTATTTTCTAGAAAACCTCATCTGACAATTTAGTTTCTTGAAGTAAAACTATATCTTCCTGAGAAGTGTCAAGTTGTGACTTGATTCTCTTCCTTTTTTCAGGGGCATTTATACCCCTAACATTCCAAGACAAAACTTTCATATCTATTGAGGAGAACTGCATTTAGTTCTCCTCATAACTCTCTTAGTAGCTAAAAAATTTTGATCATGGGTTGTTTGAACACCAACATCAATTTCTTCTTTTGCTTTAACCGCTTTCGACTTTCTCCTTCATTTTTTAGGAGTTCTCAATTCTGAATTACTTAAAGCAGGCGTTTTGGAAATGGAAAGGGTTTGAGAAAAATCGAAGCTTCCCTTAAATATATCTTCTTCCAAGGACGAGTTACAAGGGACAAAGCCTGATTGCTCTTCTTTTACTAAAGCCCCTTCCTAGTCTATTGTTGTAGATTTTCTTGGAAACACATCTGGTGAAAAATGATGACAGATATCAGCATCATCTAGACTAGGATAAAATGGAACAAAGAATTGTATTTTTTCCATATTGGCATGATCAATTGGCAAAATATGGTTAGATGCAATATCCTGATTATGTACAACTGCTTTATGACTCCCAATCCAATCTTCCAAGTGAGACTTTGAAATTATCTTCATGCCCTCAAATTTAGTTAAAGGAGACATATTGTCAACTTTTCCATTCATACTATGATCTAGTTTATTATCATGCCCTAGTAGTTGCACACAGCTAGCATACTTTCCCATCATTTCCTCCTGAGCAATTTCATTGATCCATTGTGAAGCCACACTTAAAATCAGCTCATCTACCATTCTTTGAAGCTCTTCTTCTAATTTTTTGTTACATTTAGAAAAATGCAAGGAAGGAGAATGTGACTCTATATGAACGAGACCCGTTAAATCATTCTGAAAGATCAAATTTTGGACAATACTTTCCATTTTGAAATAAGATCAGAGCCCTTTATGTGAGATACTGAAAGAATTATGCTTACCAAAATGAAGCCAAAATGTCCCATTCAATGAGAAAGCAGCATTGATAGTCTTACCAAAAAACCAGCTCCTATTAAAATATAAGAACTTGTGCTTTCTGAAAATAGATGGGAAAAATGCCTTGAGAAGTGCATCTAGCAGTGCTTTATAAACAATCTTAAGATTTATTTCATTAAGGCTTTTTTGATAAGGAGAACCAAGTGAATCGTCTGGATGGGCATTTTTTGATATTGATTGAGAAGAGACACTGGAAGTCATTCCATCATGTACCTTGAGCGGTTGAATTGAAATCTCATCACCCAACCCCTCCTCCTGGATATGACCTTTGTCTTCAGTCAAATGTAAAGAACATTGAAGGGGATAAGTAGTGTGATCTTTGCACACAAAAATCCTTTGTTGAGCAGTACCTTGGCACTGTGTGGTATAGTGACCCAGAACATTTTGATGTTGATCTACATAGGCAACATTTTGGATTTTTATTTTCTGGTCCCAAGCTCCCCATTTGCTCTGAATAGAGATTGAATAGGGAAAATACTTTGAAAGATTAATAAGGAGACACACTCTAACTTGCAAGTGGATAAACTCGAATGGGATCAAGTCATGCTTTATAAAAATTCCAACCTTATTGGCCAGAGTTTCAATAATATCAGGGTCTCGGTATTCAAGGGGTAGGTCTGAAAATGATAATCCAGAAAGGTATGAATTGATATAAATTTGGATCCGGCTTAAAATTTGGTACCCAAGGCAAAGTAAATAGGTCTAAGCCCATGAAAAATCATCCCTTGTGTTTATGTACTTCATCTCTATTGGATTTCGAGTCAAATAAAACAATCAAGCATTTTGATTATGAATCTAAAAATGAAATAGTCTTAACCCCTATCCACATTTTATTTGCCCATTCCATAATATCAGAAAGGTGTAGATTTTGGTTCTAGAATTTACCTATGAGTGCCATCTCCTTTAAGAATTTGATATGAGAGGAAATTAACTTATCTGGTAATTCAATGCTATAACTGCTAGTAACAAAACCCTTGTCAGCCTCTTTCTCTACAGGATGATCCTAGGGCCTGTCTTCTTTAGCTTGCACCATCTTCTCCTCAAACCTGTTTTTAACATTTTGCGGCTTCTTTCTCCAAACTATGTTATATTTATTTGGTATGAAGGGAGCATTGCTTGTTCGTATTGCCTTGAAAGATTCTCCTTCCAAAAATCTATTATGAATGAAGATGTTATTTGGGTTGGTCAGAAATTTAGGGCTTTTAATAGAGACATTATTTGGCCATGAGACAAAGGATGTGAGACGACGGTAAGCATTTGAACACCTATTAGCTAAACTTAGTTTCTGAGCATGAGCATTGAGTCTCTTATTTTTCCCTATTCTTTCATCAAAGGTCTTCAAATGATCCCTATTTAGGAGTCGAGGAGAACCATCACAAATGTCAAAGACAACGCTAGGTCCAAATTTTTGCTACCTAGTCTTGCTTGACCAAGTAGGAGCTTGTTGTTGCTGATGACCATATTTGTGATTGTGACCTAGCCAATTTCTACTTGCGAAACCCTGTTGCAACCCTGTCCTTTCTGCATCTCAAAGATTTACCCACTCAATGCCAAATTCAAATTTTGAGAAGCAACTCCTCCCACACCTCCTCCACCACTCCATCTCACTAGATGAAATGAAAGGATTGTTATTAGTTCCTACCTAAAACAACAATAGAGGGGGCAATTCTTTGACATTAATTATTATGCACATCGATCAGAGTGAAAATCATGACAATAATTTAAACCTTATAACAAAAAAATAATATAATTAATTTGTAAAAAATAAATTAAAATGAATTACAGTAATCTATACTTTTATTTTTATAAAAAAATATCAATTAAATATTATATATACCTATTTTTATTGTTTAAAATAATATATATATAATTTTACTTGTGTAGAATTTAAAACTTGTCCTGAAACAAATATAGAAAATAAAATGACAACTATAAGTGTAAGTGGGGCCCACATCGAACAACACACACTAAGTCAAAGCATAGTTTATGTCGTTTAAGCCAGGGGTGCATATTCTACAATTAAATTTTACTTGTGGAGAATTTAAAACTTGTTTTACATAAAATGAAAAAAGTTGTCTTGAAACAGATATAGAAAAGAAAATGACAACTATAAGTGTAAGCAGGGCCCAGATCGAACAACACACACTAAGTCAAAGCTTAGTTTATGTCATTTAAGCCAAGGGTGCATATTCTGCAATTATTGCATCACCTCGAGGCATTTTCTCAAGCAATTTGCTTCCCTTATGTATGTTTGTCTTTTTTGGCAATCACAAAAACATTTGACATAAATCCCTTTTCATAACTATTCACTTTTCACCTTTCACAACTTATTTGTATCCAATTTTTACCATCCACATTCACTTTTCAAAACTCACAACTAGTTAAGAGTTGTGGATTTCGATTTCACAATGCATAACCATTTCCATATTCATAATTTACAATTCACAACCTCTTAACATTTGACTTTTCAAAATCACAACTAGTTGTGAGTTGTGATTTTGGATTGCACAATTTTTAATTTTTAAAATTTTTAAGAAGTGAATTTATTTAATTTTAATTTTATTCACTTCTTTTTGCCCTCTTTCTAGAACTTGTCATAACTTTTTATTGGGGAGGAGTTTGGACTTGAAACTTTGACCAGGCATCAAAGGGGATGAGAAAACTATGACCCAAGAGAATTTATTCATGACGAGGCATTAAATAATGAGATTTTAATATTTTTTAAAAATAGGTTTATAAAAATGTAAATATTAAAATCTTAGGAACTGTGAGGTGGGTAGTTGTGAAAATCGATCTCGTAAATCAAAATGATAAGCAGACATTAGATTCAGTACAAAAGCTCAAAATTTGAGTGTTTAAATCTAGGGGCAACATAACACAATTGTTCCAAATTTCTTATTGGTAATACTCTTATAAACACTTAGACTTTGCAAGTGTATTGTAACCATTGATTGATGTAAAGACAACCCCAAATAAGACTAAAAATCTACACAATTATTTTTTTAAGAACATGGTAACCAAGAGTAATGAACATTTAATGGAAACAATGAATAATATTTACTAACAATGTAGTTCCTCTAGACCATAGATCATAAATGTGTCATAAGTAATATACCAATTTTACCAATTGATGTAATCACAATATCAATGGAGGGTTAACAATTAATATTACTTGAACCATACCATAATTGCTTGCCTAGTCATGTAGACTCTTCCCTTAAATCTTTCATTGTTCACCTCAAGGGTGCAATATGAACCTTCCAATGTGGATATAATCTCTATCCACCCCTCCAATATGATTTTGTGGTATGTGGTGAGAGAGTAGATGTTCAGACCATCTTGCTAAGCAAAGGGGTATTCACCTAAGACCAACTACATAGGGTGTTCCTACCATTAATAAATTAAGGAATCAAATCCATATCTGTACTACTTAGGGTGGCTTGGTATTTTACCTATTCATACTTCATTATAATTTCTTCTTCTTGCAATACATCAGACAACTAAGAAACCAAGGACATCCATCATTGGCAGGTTGCTAGTCCCAAGAACCACATGCTCCTAGCGGAATCCATCCTACTATCTATGTGGTATGGCTAATAGTCGCCTAAGATCATATGCTCCTTGAATACTATCAACATCAATCATGGATAATTTTATCTCTTTATGGGTCATAGGATTTCCATCGGTGATCACCTCAGATGGAGGAGGGTAGCCTATGCATTCAGGTATACAACCTCTACCTATGCTCTCATAGGGCCCTTACTCCATCCATAGTCGTAAAAGGTAGCACATGTACCTTTCTTAACACTATCTAGAAGAGCGGTTCCTAATTTAGAATAAGTAGGTTCCAACTCAACCATCTCTAAGGTTATACTACCCATTTTGGTGTTGTTTGACATGAGGGTTTCATAATCTATTCAATCTTTGACTGCTAAATTGATATTAACCAAGAGGTGCCTATGTTTTGAACAAAACCAATAAGGTAAACAACTTACAACACAACAATGACAGTTGCTACTATCATTTCTAGCTTAGAAGGGTATTGCAACTTTTCTATGTTTATATTCCAACAATGATTGGCTCCAAAATGTGCTTTAAGAAAGGACATGTTTTCCAATGACTCTTCTAGTTGAAAGTAATATCAACTAAATCCTCAATTTTTTTAGATCAACCATCACACTTTCAACCTTATAAGGTATTGATCCCTTAACAAATTCATGTGTGCAATAGATTAACCATTTCATGACCAAACATATATCATTTTAACTAACTAAAACTGATTTAGTAGCTCACTTCTCACACCATAATAAAATGTAGTTTCCATTACAATAATCAATGTAGTTTGAAGGGATTGAGTTGTTTGAACTATTTTATTTCAGCTATCTTAATAGAAAGATTTGATATTAACATTTATGGAGATATATTGCTGCTCTACAAAAACAATTATATTCCTGAATTTTAACATGATCTAGTTCCAAAATTAACACCTCTAAACATCCTCACAACTAGTATGTTATTATATCTATCTATTAGCTGGTTTTTTTAATGCACCTACCCAAATTCATGACTATAGAGAAAGCAATGGAGTGCTAGAATTTATAAGGATTTCTTCAAATCTCTCATTTATTACATGAAAAATATGTAACCCAACCTAAACCATTGTTGATGGAAAACTTAGAGAAATGATAAATAGAGAGAATTGACAACAAAATGAAGGGTTTCAGACTAACGTACAAATCGAAATATTGATATTATAACTAGAGTGTTTGCAAATTAGTAGGGACGGGCAATTTAAGATTTTTTTTTCTTTCTAAGTTTAATACACAAACCCACAACACTTAGCATTCAAAATAAAATATTTAACTACTGATATTGAAATTTTGTTCGTTGGACCATAATAGAAACTAAAAATTCAATTAAAAGAAATGACTTGATTAATGAAGCCCTAGGGTTTTCCAATGCTTGAACCTGCAACTTTCTTCCTTGTAGTCCAACTTGCTGCAATCCCATACACTTTTCTCCTTCCCAACACAAAATGAATACTGATAGTCCCAATTATGATGGATCCCAAATTTTTTTAAGCATGCCTGGCAACATAGTTTCTTCTTTTTTTGACATTACAATCCTTTACAAGCATGAATGGAACAACGTTTTAATGGTAGAGCTCTCATCGTTTGTCCTAGATTCATCTCTCCCATGCCTTTGGCCATGTTAATTTACTTTCTTTGTCCTACATTTTGGTGCCGAATAGCTTCTCCAATAAATTATTTTCACTATCGCCCTTCCTACCTATGCGTTTATTTCCTTCAATTTTTTTTTTTCCTTTTCCCTTATGCATTCAATAGTTTTGATCATTTATTAACTTAACTATTATTTATATTTGCACTCTTTCCCCACACATTATAAATTTATTTATTTATTTATGTTTCTATTTATTTATATATATATATATATATATATATATATATATATATATATATTTTTAATAAAAGTGGATTATTCCATTAAACTTTTTTATTAATATTTTTTATTTTTTACACAGGATTCAAAGAGCATACCGAAGGAAAGAACCCTGGGAAGAAAACCTCTGGTCATAGCTCATAAAATAAACCTATAGTATCTTGCAGATCAGTTTATGCACCCCGCCCAAAACCACATACAAAATACAGTCACAAAACATATAATATCAGTTTTGCATAGAGCCCATATGACAATTTGCCAAAAAAACCCATTGGATAATTTTCAAATGTAGACTCCACAATTGCTACCAATGGAAGAAGACAAAATTTTCCAAAGCCCTGTGCCAAATCCCATGAGCCAAAAACCTTCCTGCCAAAAAAGAAGGTATCAAAAAACCTTTGGAAAAACACTATTGTATCAAATACCATGAGCTCTAACTCTCCTCTAGACAACGAACATGAATACTTGAAATGAAAGGGGAAAGCAGGAATAATTATCATCATAAAATTTTACATCAACATTACTCAAGAAAATCATATAACTATTGTTGCAAACCTTCCCATACCCTAGAAGGAATTTCCTCAAAACCCACCTCTCGCTGATTAGCATTGCTATCAATGGCTAAATTTGCCAAATAATCCGCAATCTTATTAACTTCTTTGTAACAATGGGATACCAAGAAAGATTCAAACAATTCTAATTTTTGTAAAATGGGATCAAGTTTATACTGCAAATTCCAACAATTCGATTTCTTTTTCATAACACATTGAATAATCACCATAGAATCTCCTTCAATTATTAAGTCCTTAATTCCCAAAGAGTTTGCCATATCCAATCCAAAAGACAAAGCATGAAATTCCGCATAATTGTTAGTTTTAAAACCAATAGCATGACACTTAACTTGAATAAAATTTGCATTGTGATCATAAATTACCATGCCTACCCCAACCGGCCCAAGGTTACCACGAGAGGCCCCATCAAAATTCAGTTTAAAGTGCCCCTGTGGAGGAGGTTTCCATCTAGCAGAGCATCTCTTACCTATTGCATCATTCTTTTTTAAAATTGAACCATGAGAGGGTAAAACTGACAGCAACTTGCAAACTTTAGTAACTCTACTATCCCAGTGCGAAAAAGAAGTAAGATTTTCCAAATTGTTATAAATAAATGACAAAGCAACCTCAGAGATTGAAGACTCAATTTTTAATAGAACCTTAGACATAGGAGACCTTGTTTTTTTAAATATGTTGTTGTTTCTCTCTAGCCAAACATTCCAAATCACAATAGATGGAGATATGATCCAAAGGCATGCATAAAAAGATGAGTCAAACAGAAAGGGCCAAGATCTGAAATGGGAAATGAGATCCTTACCAATAACAAAGGATATATTTAACTTCTCAAACAACCACTGCCAACATTCATAAGCATAATCACAATGTAGGAACAGGTGTGAAGAAGGTTCTAAATTTTTGTTACAAAGGACACAAGGGAAAACAACAGTAATACCAAGCCTGTCTAGTCTCATACCTGTAAGGACTCTGTCCTAAACTGCCAACCAAGCAAAGGCTCCAGCTTTAGGAAGACAAGCCAAATGCCAAAACAACTTATAAGGCCAAGATGATAAATCTTTAGCAACCATAAGAGAGTTGTAACCATCTTTAACAATGTACTTACCAAAAATATTCTTTGTCCAAATAAGTTCATCCTCAGAATCAAAAAGAAATACAATTCTATCCCCCAAAATCTTCTCAAAATCTAATTTCATGCTTTGATCAACATCTAAGAAATCAATCGACTTCCATCTAGCTAGCTTAAGGGTTCCACTAATCACAATTTGAAAATAATCTGCTACAAAAACACCCCAAAGGGAGGAAAGAATAGTGATTAGAGGAGACCAATCCCTAATATTCACCAAAGGTGTGTGTCCATTCCATACTTCATCCCAGAATTTGACCTTTCTACCATTATGAACAATCCATGAGAGATGAGGCAAAATAACTGATCTACATTTACAAAGGAAATTCCAAATAGTAGAACCCGAAGGCAAATTTGAGACTTTAAAAATGTACTCTCTTGGTCCATTATTTAAATATTTGGCAAACATAATCTGTGCCCATAAGGAGCTAGGCTTGTCATATAATTTCCAAACCAACTTAGCACCTAAGGCTAAATTTTGATTTTCCAGACTCTATATTCCTGTTCCCCCAAGTTCCTTAGGCAAACATACCTTATCCCATGCAACTAAAGGGAGTTTATCTATATATTTTTAATTTATGTTTATATTTATATTTAGTTGTTGTTCATTGTTTAATATATTTATTATATATTAATTTCATTTAATTATTCTTTGGTAAGTTTATTATTATTCAATGCCTTTATTTAACAAAGACATAGTTAGGATCACATTATCAATATATACAGACATAATCAGTAACAACTAAACTATGGTGATTGAATAAATGTCTAAGGTCTTGGTATTAAATGATAGATCAAACAATTCTCACTAGACTCATTTATCTTCGTAAGGAGATTATTAAATATTGCAAATTTAATTTAATTGGATTGCGAAAATCTAAATTATTTCAAGGCTTAACCAAAGACCTTGATACAAGGATGGCATTGGACCACCTATCTCTCACCAATGAAACCACAAAATCTACTTCATATTGCACTCATGTACCTACAACCAATGACAAACCTTACACAAGTTCACCCACACGTTATTAGTCTGAGTTAGTCTAAACAAAATAAATACAATAAATTACAGATAACATAATAAAGACAATAATTATATTCAATAATATTAGCATTAATTAGGATTCACAGCTGGTGCAAGTGCACACACACACACACACATTGTCCATATAACAAAATCCAGAACTCCACCCCTAATCCAAATTACATCGGGACTAGGGTCATGCAAAAGTATTAACATGGTTTCTAAGAGCTATGACATAATAATACTATGAGTTTATTTGAAGCTGAAGATATTCTTTTGAAAAGTTTTCCTCCCACATAAATCATTGTGTTATGTTATATTGCTTTCATTTTTTATTTCCTTTTAAATGTATGATCAATTTAATTTTACACATATGTTCTCTTATAGAGTAGTGTGGGAAGCATTATTTGTACCTCTACTTCCTTTCAGCTTAGGGTTCTTCATTGTAAGAAAAGACCGTTTGTTTAGGTGGCATAGAAGCTAATGATGCTTTACCTCCTAAGCTAATGCATTGTTGTTGGTTGAAGTTCAAGAATTTCAAGATGGGTAGAAGGCGCTTGGTCCTCCCTTTTGCAAACCCTCCTTGTGGGGGACTCGTTGTTAGAAAGATCTACCTTCTTTTGATACAATTACATTTGTCTATCAAAATAGTAGTTTGATGTTTTAATTTTTTTTATATAACTTGTGTTTTGATAAATTATTACCACCAAACTAAGCATTAAAATAAATCTTATATACTTCATTTTAAAACATATTCTTAATATAAATTTGAGAAAGTTTTGAATGGGATATTGTCAATTGTTAAAAAAAAAAAATATTGTAGTGTTCAAATAAGATGTCAGATAACAATTTAATGGTTATGAGAATCATCTTTATGAATATGGATTCGATGTAAAGATCCTCAAGTAACATGAGAGATAAGAAATTCAATAGAGACATCCAACAGAGCAAAGCCTTTTTAAACCATTAAATGATATGTTACGGAGATAGATAGAGCTAAAATGAGGGCAAAACCTTTTCAAACCATTAAATGATATGTCACTGAGATAGATAGAGCTAAAATGAGGGCATGTTCATGCTAAACTACCTTCATAGAATGGCCATAGTGATGAAAGTGCTCCGTAGTGGTTATAAATAATACAAATGCAAAACTTACAATATGTAAAATCTCCACATACCAGAACAGCTCATTTTTTAAGTTTTAGGATTATATTTTCAGAGCATACAGAACAGTAAAAAATGTAATAGAAACACTCAAGTCACAAGCCACAACCATCCATGAAACAATCTGATCCTTTCGGTTCTTAAGGTTAAGGTCATTTTGTTCCCTTAGAATCCTTATTCTTTCGTTAGTTGTTTCCAATCTCAAAGCCTCATCTAATTCTTTTGCAATCTCTGCTTTTTCCCTGCAAGAATTTTCCTTTTGACAGAGGGCATCATCTCTCTGTCTCTGTAGAGTATTTATTTTCTTGGCTTCCAATCTCAAAACCTCATCTAATTGTTTTGCAATCTTTTCTTTTTCTATGCAAGCATTTGCCTTTTGAAATAGGGCATCATCTTTCTGTCTCTGTAGAGTCTCTATTTTCTTAGCTTTCATGCTCTGCATCTGCTTTAGTAAATCCTCTGTATCTGCTTTTGCAGTCTCGGCAGCCTTTCTTGCCTGCCTTTCAAATTTAAGGTCTGCACTTGCAGTCTCGGCAGCCTTTCTTGCCTGCCTTTCCAATTTGAGGTTCAACATGTTCACATCTCTTTGATTTATTGCATCTTCTTTCAATCTCAAAGCTTCAGCTAATTGTCTGGTAACCTTTGCCTTTTCTTGCAAAGCTTCATCTTTTTTACTTCTAAGTTCATCTCTTTCCTTTAATGTTTCATCTCTTGCAGATTCAACATCAATTTTGGCTTTCCTTTCAGATTCAAGCTCCAGAATACTCAAATCTCTGTGCATAACTGCATCTTCTTTCAATCTCAAAGCTTCAGCTAATTGTTTGGCAAAATTTCCCTTCTCTCTGCAAGTGCAAATTTGGTTCTTTTGGTGAAGGGCATTGTCTCTATGCCTTCTGAATTCATCCTTCCCATCCAGGGCTTTTTCTGCGAGTGTCATCAACTGGGAGAATGAAGCCTCCAAATATACTCTTGCACTTTCAGCTGCCTTTCTCTGTATTTTTTCAGATTCAAGTTGTAAATCAACAGCTTTAAGACTGTTTGGATGTGATTTAGAACAAAACTCCTCTAACATATTTGGCATGGCTACCGATTTCTTCTCTTTACAATGCTTGTGAAAAGAGTTACGAAAGGCAGATCTACAAAAGAAAAGCTTTTGTAATAAGCTATGCATACAATACTGAAACCTACAAACCAAAGGATAAAAGAGAGAGCTTGTTGCAGTGATAATTTTACCCTAGATCGAACATATAAGTACGACACTCGCCCAGGGGGAAAGCCTTTCCTATCTTCCGTTGAGCTCCTCTTCTGTTAACATAGCCAGGATAATCTTCTATATGAAATTCAACTGATTCTTTCAAATGTAGCCCACTTTCTTGTGCTTGTTCCACTAATTTCCACTTGCTATAGGGTTTTCTTACTTTGTGAGTAATATGGATTTCTCCCGTTTTGTTAAGCATGGTCCTTGCGTTCTTGAAGAACATACTCACCAAATGACTATGCTTTCTGCCAACAAGCGGATTTTATCATTCATCGAAATTGGACATTAAAAAATTGTAAAAGTGAAGAAATTTGTGTAATAAATTTAAACATCAGTCTTCAAGATTATATGGTTTATTATAGGATTGCAAAAGCTAAAACATATATATGAAGTTCAACATGTGAAGAAAGTTGGATTATCTAAGGAATTTGAGGAGAAACTTTTAAATTGTGTTTATTATTTTGGCGATGAATTATTAAACTTAAATAGATTGAAATGTTTTTGGATTTGACAGCATAAATTTCTTTTTAAAAAAAATCAAAAAACATTTCAACCTATTAATATGAACTGTTTTCACGTCTTTGATTGAATCTAAATGTTAAAGAGTCTTTAACTGCATCTCAATGTTAAACCCATGTCTTTAACTGAATCTAATGGACTGTGAAACCTTATGTTATAATTGAAAGTATCTGCAAATTCTCTTTTATGTTGATAAAGAAATTTCCCATGATCTGAAAAAAAAAACTTATTTCGTAAATGATAATTGCTATTGCAATAGAAAAAGATTATAAAATTTAAGAATCTTACTCGATTACTTCTTCATCCCATTCCCTACCATAGAAACCTGCATGGGGGAAGTTGAAGACTATTCTATCAAACATCCTCGTTCTTAAAATCTTAAGCTTATTCATTACGGTTGCATCGACACCATGCAGTACCGTTGCTCCACTTCCTTTCAAATGCTCGAGTGTCTCTTTGGCTGAGGAATACGAACTTAAGACCTCCTCTGCAGTGAGCAGAGACATACATAAACAAGCAGAAAACTATGAAAATCATGACAGGGACCATTGAGGATTGGAATTGATTGTTTCTGGATTAGATTTGGTCAATAAAAATGTGTATCAACATTTTAGATCATACTTCACATCTATCATCAAAATGTTAGAGAGCAAGCAAAGATAAAAACTTTACACTTCGTGATCCATTATCAAGATGTTAGAGAGCAAGCAAAGATGAATATTTTCATTCTTGCTTGCTCTCTAACATCCTGTTGCTTGCTCTCTAACATTCTGATAATGGATCACAGAGTGTGATCTAAAACACTGATGTAAATTTTTTTTACACAATCTAATTTAGAAACAGCTGATTCCAATAATATGAATTATGAAAATTTAATATCTAAAATTATTGAGAATGCAAAAATACAAAAAAAACAAACAGAAGAAAATATGGGATGAAAGCTTTTAAACCTCTGCTATCAAGAGAGGTGGAAACCATGTTTTTAGCAAACCCAAATGCCTTGGCCAAGGCTAAAGAAAACGAGAAGTCTCCTTCCCCCACTAACAATATCTGATGGAAGTTAGAGTAGTGTTTGATTCTTCTCTCCAAAGAGGTTTGTCTCGGGAGATGTCTGAGACTCATATCCTCTGGGTCTTGTACAAATGCCGCCAAAATATGGATATAAGAATGAAAAAAGCTGCAAGCAAATAGGCCCCTGTCAAACTCAAATACCAAGATGCTGTTAAGACCAAATTCTAAAAACAGCCAAACTGGCCATAAATTGCAGTCTAGGACTTTACACCACACCTCTGTAATAGACATTACAAAACCCACACGGAGTTTAAACTTTAAAGGACTTTAAAACCCACCTCTGTAACACTGTACTAAAGGACTTTAAACTTAAAATTGGGATTCTCAAACTTAAAATTAGCATTCTTAATATGACACAACTCCACAGTTGTGATAGATTTTTTAAATTATAATATTTTTAAATTAGCATTCTTAATATGACACAACTCCACAGTTGTGATAGATTTTTTAAATTATAATAATTTTAGAATTTGCAGGTCTTAATGAACTTCCAAATCAACATCTTTATTTTTTTTTTCTTTTTTTTTTCTCAGAATGACGGTTCATCCACAAGATCAATTCTCAAACTATTATAGTATTGCCATACATGCATTAAAATCACAATCTGCTTTAACCATAAAATAAATCTGTAAAACCAAAGTCTAAAGCCTTCAAGTACACAATACAAGGACTATGCTGGCTACTCAACTCCCTAAGTACGATTCTGTAAAATTCTACAACTAAAACCTTAAAACATTATCCATAAATATATTTAGAGAAATATATACAGCTGCATTCTGATCCCTGCATAGACGTTGCCTTAATACTATACTTCTGGACTGTAAACTTAAAATTAGGATTGTCAAACTTAAAATTAGCATTCTCAATAGCATTGACAAAACTTGAGTACGGCATTGTAGAACATATGACACAATTCCAGTCTTATA
This sequence comes from Cryptomeria japonica, assembly GCF_030272615.1. Lineage (NCBI taxonomy): Eukaryota > Viridiplantae > Streptophyta > Pinopsida > Cupressales > Cupressaceae > Cryptomeria > Cryptomeria japonica. Next base: position 345,302,111 of record NC_081414.1, read on the forward strand.
TATTTTTGAAATTATAATATATTTAGATTTGTCATTACATCAAAATTCGCAGGTTCTAGTGAACTTTCAAATTAACATCTTTACGTTTTTTTAGAGTGACAGTTCATCCACAAGATCGATTCCCAAAATATTATACTATCAGTATTACCAAACATGTATTATAATCATAATCTGCTTTAAACGTAAAATAAATCTGTAAAGCCGAGATCTAAAGCCTTCAAGTACACAATTTCAGAACTATTCCGGCTACTCAACTCTCCCTAAGTATGCTTCTGTAAAATTTCACAACTAAAACCTTAAAAATTACCTATAAATATATTATTCTGATCCTTGCATTGACATTGTCGTAATACTAATTGTAAACTTAAGATTAGGATTGTCAAACTTAAAATCAGCATTTGCAATAGCATTGTCAATCCTTAGGTACAGCACTGAAAAACACATGACACAACTCCACAGCCCTAATAGATTTTCTAGATTACAATAATTTTAGATTCATCAAGTCCTTGTGAACATTCAAATCAGCATCTTCAATTTTTCAGAGCGGTGGTTCATCCACAAGATCAATTCCCAATATATTATATTATTACAAAACATGCATTATAATCATAATCTGCTTTAAACATAAAATTTCACTTTTTCACAGTGGTGGTTCATCCACGAGATCAATTCCCAATATATTATATTATTACAAAACATGCATAAAATAAATGTGTAAGACAAAAGTCCAAAGCCTTCAAGTACACAATTTCAGGACTATTCTTGCTACTCGACTCTTCCTAAGTACTATTCTGGAAAATTCCACAACTAAAATCTTAAAAGCATTATCCATAAATATATTTAGAGGAATATTTAAAGCTGCATTCTGGTCCCTGCATAGACATTGTCGTAATATTGACTGTAAACTTAAAATTAGGATTGTCAATCTTAAAATTAAAATTAGCATTCTCCATAGCATTGACAATACTTAAATACAGTATTGTAAAACACATGACACAACTCCATAGTGCTACTAGATTTTCTGAATTATAATATTTTTAAAATTTACAGATCTTAATGAACTTTCAAATAATATCTTCACTTTATTTCAAAGTTACCTTGAGTTTCCGGGACGGGATGGCAGGCAAATTTTTTTATCAAATTTGGGGACGGCGAGGGACGGCAAAGGGGACAGCTATATAAAATATAGGAAAAATTTAAAATATACAAGAAAATATCAAAATTCTAAATGTTCATATGAAAACATGGATAAAGCATGCATACATACATTATATTCATATGAAAACAATAAAACATGGATATAGCATGTGTATGATACTATGAAAAGTTGAAAACATTTTAGAATGTAAATTCTGAACATACAACATTGTTAATACTCAATAGACAATATGCAATTATGCATTCATAAATCAGAATTTCAATTCATTCACATTGTCAATATGCATATCAATAGACTCGGAGGTTAAATTTTCCCTGCTTCTATCGACGCAGTTTCCCCCCATATTTTTCAATGGGGGTCAAGGGGCATCGCCCCTTGCGGGGTCTCCCTTGCACGAGGCCAAAAAAACTTATTCTTTAATAAAGGCGTTGGGTGTTATTTTTCTATTGACTCGCCGAGTTTGGAGATTTTCTAATCTCTGTGTCAAAATGCCCAAAGGCTACACTGCTGCCATATAGTTTCATTGTCAAAATTATGAATTAAATTAATAAATTTAAAATTTAATTAATGTTATCTTTTAGTTTTTTTAATTTTTAATAACAATTTGAATTAATAAAGGGCCTCTATTAGAAAATTTAAATAAAAAACTAAAAATACAACTTTTTAAATTTTTTTAATATTTTTTAAGGGCCTTAGAACGGGGGAGGTCTAGCTGTCTCCGGGACGGATTGGGGACGTCCCAGCCGTCCCCGGGACGTACGGACGTCCCCCAGAGCTAGGGCAGGCATCCCCCCGTTTTGGGGACGTCCCCTCAAAAAACAGGGCAATTTGGAGACGGGGGGAAATGTCCCCTGGCCGTCCCCAAATCCCCGAAACGTCCCGGGGATGGGGACGGGGACGGGGGTTTTCAGGTCGGGGACGCGTCCCCGGATAACTCTGCTTTATTTCAGCGTGACAGTTCATCCATAAGATCATACTGTTGCCAAAAATGCATTATAATGAGAGTACTTTAAACATAAAATAAATCTGTAAGACCAAAGCCTAAAGCCTTCTGGTACACAATTTCAGGATTATTCTTGCTACTCAACTCTCCCTAAGTACACTTCTGTAAAATTCCACAACTAAAATCTTAAAACACTCTCTATAAATATATTAAAGAAAAATTTACAGCTGCAAGCCTTCAACAATGAGTGAAAGTACATACCTCCTTTTATTTCTCAAAACAGTATCAAAGAATGGACCTGAATAGGGATTTCAGTCACTATTAATTTTGCTTGTCCCTAGCATTATCAAATTGTGACAATGTCCAGAGCCTTAGTGCAAAACTAATCCAAACAAATTCCCTGAGAGGCATGGAAAACCATGTCAGTCTCAAATAAAATGTCCAGTACAAACAGGAAATCCTATCAAGTTTAAAGCATAAAATTAAAAGATTTTGCTGCCTCATCAGCAATGGGGACATGCAGATACATTCAAACTATTCTAACACTTGTCTATGTCTTCACATTTATAAATAATCTAAGTGCATATGAATGAAAATTACATAAGCCATGAAATTCATTTTCACACTTTAATTCCGAATCCTTCATAAAATTTGACTGAGCAGAAGAGCATTTGAAACCAGACCATTGTATTTTTAATGCACACCAACAGCTTTTATAGAGGCTGAGGTACCTGTAACAAGCGAGAATAATGGGTCCAAAGGGTTTGGCTTTAAAGCAAATATAGACATTTAGAAAATAAAAATGACCATAAGTTTGTTTTCTCTACTTTCTGTTTCAAGGAAAGGTATTAATTTCTTCATCCAATAAAAGAAGGTATCTGTTTGATTTGTGGGCAATGATATTTCACCATGTCTGCAAAAGAACATGAGAAAAAACCAAGAAAAAAAGTTCCCAAGTCCTTGTCTTATTTGTCTCATTCCTAAGTGGGCGAAATATTTTCAAATCCTTAGCTATTGTAGAGTATCTTCATATGTGTGGTCCATTGAAAAGATGTCAGAAAGATTACGTGTGGCCTGTACTTCCTTTCCTTTCATAGTATGGATCGAAAAGTTCGAGTGAAACAGGTACCCATTTTTCTTTTCTTTTTATACCTGTTGTCAGTTTTCATTAAAATTTGTACGTCGATTGTTACTCAAGTTTAGAACTTAAAAAAACTTAAATGTTTGTAGGCTATAGGTAGTTCTTTGTGCTTGAGGTGGGTTTATTTAGCGAATTTTCACTCGAGAAAGATTGTATGTTTTGTCTTTGTTTTCTTTATAAGACTTGTTTTTTTAACAATTTTGTTTTCATGTATTGTATTTATGTTATTGTGTATTTGGGGAGAGTTAGTGAAAATGATAGTCTTCAAAGCACATTACTGCATCATTCATATAGTTTTTCTTAACATTCTATTTTATGGGTACTATTGAATCAAGGAGAGTTAAGTAACAAGAATAGTCTTGGAATTTTGTGTCATTTACCTTTGTTATTGTAACATTCAATACTATAACAATCACCATTAGTTGCTACTATTTTTTATTTTTTTTTCATAAGTACCAACTTAATTGACCAAGCTTCTCATTCTATCTTAGAAGTGTCGACTTCATAATTTATTCTATCACCATAGAGGTTTCAACTCTACATCACCATTTATGCTTTTACTCAAACATGGTAAGCTCTTGAGGCCAAAATCCCCATTAGTCTTAGACCCAAGCCTCGAGGGTTCATTCTAGATGACCCTGCCTATGTATCCCTTTGAGGGAAGTCAGATGCTTCATAGTTCGCCCATAAAGTTGGGAGGGAGTTCAATCTCTCCTCTCGTATGAGATCTTTGATCTCTCTTTAAACGAAGACTATTTATTAAAATTAGCCCACCAATAAATATCTAATTGCCTTCAAGTAGTGTACACACAGACACAATTACACAAGGGATCATACCCTTCCAAAATTCCCAATTCCATGGAGAGTGACTCGAGCTCTCTTCCCATAAATAATTTGTGGCTAGCTCGTGCACATCACACACACGATGGCTAGCTCTAGCTTACGTCACATATATATAGTGACTAGCCCTAACATGCGTCACATATTCATAAGGACTAACTTCGACATACACCACTCATATAAAGTGACTAGCTTTAGTAGGCATCACATACATAGTGATTAGCATATACATAGTGAGGGATTGACATATCCATGATGGCTAACTACCACTTTCCCATAGTGCATCCTAGATAAAAGAATGTGCATTGTACACTACATCATGGGATACATTCTTTTGTTTGGTCTTCTACACCAACAAGCAAGTGACATTAGGATTTGATGTATCCCGTACTAAACCAAGTGCACATCCTCATCCTAACAAAGTCAATTATATCACTTCCACATAAATATATGCCCAAATTATACAAGGGTTGGTCCAATTATTACATACCTATTCTTCATTAGAAATTCCCTTCCCTACAATCCATCAGACAACTAGGAAACAAGGACATCCATTGTCGGCATGCAACTAGGCCTCAGGTATACATGCTCCTAGTGAAATCTATCCAATACCCTAGATCAATGCAAGGTATCCCTCACCTATATGCAATTGATGGTAACCATCAACTAACTAGGTGGTACAACTGACAGTCTACCAACATAGTATGCTCCTTGAATACTGTCAATCTTGAGTAGATAAGCTTATCTTAAACGGGCCATAAGATTTATACTTCGGTGATCACTTCAGATAGAGAGTACTAGTCTACGTGCTCAAGGAATACAATCCTCTATCTATGCCCTCATAGGGTACTATCTCCATCTGTTAGCATAAAAGTCATCACTTGTACTTGGCTTAGCAATATAACTAGAAGAGAGGCTCCTAATTTAGAACAAATAGATCATAATTGACTGATCTAGGAGTATATACACAAAGTCTTATAGTTATAGGGTTAAATTACACAGCCACATAAGCTCACTTGGATCCAACATAAGATGGTCTCTACTCAATAGATAAACAAAGCGACCATAAGGTAGTCCACCATTCACTTCCTTCAACCTTCTATTCAAAAGTAAATCATATATTACATACAAGATATCAACTTTCTTAACTCTTTCATAATCTTCTAGCGCCTAGTATTTCGGCCTCATCTAAAGCCTACTAAGAGGGATGGTTAAAGCAATTGGGTATAACCCCTAAACTTGGCAGTTATTCCCCCCTAGACCCTCCCCCTACAAACTTGAGGTCACAGGAGCATCCTTCACCCAAGGACCGCATGTATTCTTGCTTCCAAATAGGTCAAAGTTATACATAGTTCTCCTTACAAGGTTTCTATCAATGAATGCCTATACTCAAGTTCATCATAGTCAAATTTTCACCAATATTTCATTTTCATTAATAACACTTAGCAATAGATAGAAAATCATAAACAAGTTCATAATTTAGTAACTGGTACTATACCACAAGTCCCCTAGGTTAAGGATATCAAGGTTTTGATCTAGAGTCCTCCATTGTTATTCATACCAATTTAAATGTCTTAAGGTTTGTTTTATCAACCTAGGGGCTAACCCTATTACTCAACTAGAATTACCTTAGTTAACATAAACCCGCAAGAAAACACTACCAATCAAAATTCACCTAATAGGTTAAGTATGGGGTTTCATCTACCTAAGGGGTCAATATATATGTTTTATAGTCTCAATATAGCACTATATCTAATATTTCTAATGTCACAAGTATTTGATACCTCATAGGACTTACAACATAGGTGTATCTTTGCCTAAGCCATGATTCCTACAAAAACATATTATCATCCAACACAACCATATTGCCCTTCCTTGGTTCCCATGATAGTTCCTCTATAAAGCTTATTGTACTAATATCATTATAATACAAGAATATTACAAAAGCCTCGATAAGTATTTGAGTGTAATCCCACTTCAATATGGTTCAATGATATCAAGCATCATAAAATATAGGACATTGTCCTATTAAAGCCACATAAATTTCTTCTTGATCCTGTAATGTGGAAAAATTTCCTAGGGTTTCCACCCAAGGAATGGAAGCCGCTAGATTTTTCACTTGGAGACATTACATTCAAAAGAGGATGGAGAATTCACTAGATCCAGTCATAAATTAGATAAATACTAAATGCTAAATGAATTTGGGTTGATAGGGATTTCCTCTTTTGTAAGTTGAAATATTGAAATTGGGCAAAATGTTGAAAAATGGAGGTAAAAGCATGAAAACAACGAGCTATAGATGTAGGATTTTCACACTCACCTAGATTTGAGTAATGTAAGATGAATCGGACGTGCTCTCTAAAAAAAAGTGTCGGGACTATGGCACATCACATCGGTCCTTCGAACTTTTCGCATGCCAAAGTGGGCTGATTTGTCTTTGTGAATAAAGCTTAATATGAAGAGTACAACTTTGTACCTTTTTCCTACACACAGAAAGAAGAGAAAAGGGGTTGGAAATAGGGGTTTGCCTCAATCAAACCTCAGTTTGGAATCAACCTCAAGAATGAAATATTGCAAATGCTTGAAATAAATAATTGAAGTGGAAGTGTGCAATATCATCCACAATCTTTGGGATTTGATTCAAGCTTCATCCACACATAATGGAATATTACAAGATGCTTTAAAGAACTTAGATGTCCCACCTACAGTGACACCTAATAATATGGATTCTTTGATTTATCCTATGAAATATCCTAAAGCTTCAATTGTGTATTTGCAAGATGAGTTGTACCTTCAAAGGAAGTTTAAAATCAATATGATCCTCTTATAATTTTTTTCCTTATTAATTGTAATACTATAAGATGAACCCTTGTTGACAATGGCTTTGACCTTAATGTTTTTAACATTGATCTATTGTATAAGATAAATGTAGATACTTCTCTTATTAAACCATATTCTCTTTCTATTCATGGCTTTGATAATGTTGCTAGAACCTCTTTAGATACTATAACCTTGCCTATCAAGGTGGGACCTATTATTTTACCTACATCTATTCATGTCATGCTAGATACTCTTACCTACAATCTTTTGTTACGACGACCTTGGCTTCATAATATGCAATTTGTCCCTTCTACTCTTCATCATAGCATCAAATTCATTTATAACAATAAGATGTATACTTTGCATGATAATACTAACTTACAAGCTTGTTTACAAACCTCATCTTCCAAATCTTCTTCAACTACTTCTAATTCTTCTTTGAGTACTCCTACTTCTTCAAGTACTCCTATTTCTTCGAGTACTCCTGATTCTTCTTCCATTCAATATAAATTACCATCTTCTTCTAAAGATACTTCTTTGATTGAGGAAGTACCCTTAGGCAACGATTGGGGGTCCTTGGATTTAACACCCACCTTTATAGGAAAATTTCCCCCAATAGAGCCTAAGACTAAAAAGGAATATAATATGGTAGAAACTAAAAATCAACCTACTATAGACACTTAAAAATAATTATTTTAATTATTTTTAATTCCTCACATAATTAATTAATTAATTATGTTAATTCAAATTCTCCTCAATATTAATTAATTATAATTAATATTGTCATTATAGTATGTGATTGATTTATTTAATAAATCAACCCCTCTCTTTATTCTTCTAAAAATTAAATCCTCACAAATCTTCCTCTTAGCTAATTAATTTCAATTAATTAGTTAACCTATATGATTCCTACAAATTATCTTCCTAATCCATCATTACCCTAATAAATTCTTCTAGAAATTCCCTAAACTCACTTAACCTTATTCTTCTAATTTTTAATTCCCTCCACTCATTCTCTCCCCTAGTCAAATCCTCCTACAAATCCTCTTCCACATAACCTTTCCTCTAATCCCCCTCCTAATGAGTTGCTAGTGGCTAATCATCATGATTAGCCACAAAGTCAACTCCTTGTCCCTTCCATCCAACCACTAGCTTTAAATTCTCTTTTCTTAGGTGAATGTGAGATTTTCAAAATCTCACATTCCTCTAGGCATCTCTTGTAGTACCCCTACCGTAATCGATCTCTAACCTTGGTTTAATCTGGATTAGTTATCGTAATATTATGATTAATGTCAGATGTTGATTTTATGCATAGCTATTGATGTGGTTCTCACACTAGTTGTATGCAGGTTATTCAGTGTACCTATTTCGTGATTTTAGTATCGGACTAACGCTTTCAGTAAATGTTATAAATGTATGCATGTATGATCTTTTGTTGCAGGAGATTTCAGGTACGAAGTCGCATGAGTGCGAGGTTCGTCGTCACCTGGTTTTGCAGGTTTGAGCATACCTTTTAATCCTTAGAGTTGGATTAGGTGGTCGTAAGACCTTAGTCGGCCTTAGTCGTGCTCAAGTGAGCATTGCCAGTCGTCGTCGGTAATCCCTTCTTGCTTGGGTTTGCGAGTCGTCTGTTTGGTTGACCTTCTCGGTTTGCGTTCTTGGTGTGTTTGGTTAATTGGTGAATTAGTCTTTAGTAATTATCTTGATTAAATATGCGTTTGTGCATCGACGATTAATGGATTTAATTAATCGGGTATTCGTTATGCGATTTTCGTTGTTAATGAATTGCCTGTTTTAAATTTGGAGTAAGTTTGATTAAATGACTGTTTTCGAATATTTAATGCATTTTATATATATACTGATGAAATGAAGTCTTGTACTTTATCGCAACAGAATTTTATTGAAATTTGTTGGATTAATATATTAGAAAGGTTAAATTTGTTTAATTGAGAAAATCGTCTTGAATTGATAAAGCAAGTTAAATTGTTAATAATTAGAAAAGGATTAATTTTATGAATTATTTGTAAATAAAAGATTTTATTCCAAAAATAGAAATTGGGAGTCAACTCTTCCATATAACCCAATTTGGGAAATTTGGAGAGGAGGGACAATTTTGGTAGAGATTTTGGTTGGGAATGGAAATTGGAGGATTTTGGGATCTGGCAGGTGGGCTCTCCCTCAGGCATTCCAGGATTGCGTATTCAGGTAGGATTCCGAATTTGTTATTGGAAAACCAATTGATTGTCCATTTGAATTTGGCTGGAAACTTTCTTATTCCTCATTGCTGTATGGTGTTGAAAACCCCTGATTGTGTTAGGAATGGATGAATTCCATCAAGAATCTTGATGCCCAAAACTGAGTTCATTGAAAACAGATTTATATTAAATCGAATTTATGTTTTTAAATCGAAATTCATTACCAATTTCGTGATGGACGTTTGATGAAATCCGAACTGTGTTTTTATAAAGAAATTTTATTAGTTCTTTTCCGAACTGTGTTTTAATGGAAAACGAAAACTTTTATTTTACTTCGAGCCTGTGCGTTGGATTTACCACGCTGGGTATTTCATTTTCGTAGCGAGCCGGGCGTCGTTTTTTGTTTAAACTCGTGGGTTGGGGTTGGAGGCGGGGAGCGGAGCTCCCCCGCTCCTCCTCCCCTCTCTCCCCCCCCCGCTCGTCCCTCGCGCTTGCGCCCCCTGTTTCCTTTCCGCTCCCTTGCTGGTATGTAGGGCTATGGCCGCGACGCTACGGTGGCCGCAGGGCGCCGCGGGCCTGCGGGCACCGCAGCGGCGCCGCCGCCTGCGGGTTACCCTGCGTAGGGTTAGGGCACGGCCCTAACCCTCGCCTCGCTATATCTTTTTCCATGCGTTTTTTTTCTTAAAAAAAAAAAGAAAGGGCATAGATTGTTTTAAATGCATTTTCATGGTTTTCAACGTAGTTTAAAATGCGTTTCTATTTGATAAGAACGTAGTTTTTAACAAGTGTTTTTATGTATTTTTTTTTTTATCAATCAAAAAAAAATGCATTGGATTATAATATCATTTTTATGTAAGAGATCCTTAATGTTAAGTTTAAAGTGCTCTTAATTATGATTAAGAGGCAATATCTTGATCAATGTAAATTTGGTTAGTAAGTAATTCTAATGGAATTTTATAAGCTAGTTATTATGCAATTTCATTTTGTGGCTTATGTACTTTCCTAGTTAAGATCTAAGATTGAAAATTTCGTCATTGTATATTATTTGGCTGTTCTTTGGATCAATCTGGGATCAATAAGTTTATATCTTCCCTTCTAGCTGATTAGGGAAGATGGCTGTTTGATGTAGTATCGTTTAAAAATAATAGAGAATAATATTTTATTGGAAATCGTTGGAATACGATGTAAATTCTATTTGATGATGTTTTGATGGAGACTTAATATCTTATTTTAGTCGATTAATGGACGTCTGAATTTTATTAATATGAATTGGTTAAACTCATTATGGCTTAAATTGCTTGTTCGATGCTTTGAACCATAGGAGTTAGAAAACCAAGAACATCTTATCCCTTGACAAGGTAGATAACTGTAATATGTTTTTTTAGATCATGTAGAAAACTTGATCGTTTTTAATGTTTAAATCAACTTGAGGGAATAATGTCTTTTCTGATTATTGCCTTGCGAGTTTAATTTCTGTATTCGCCTTTAATTTTGAAACGGCATGTTTTGCTTGTTTAAATAGGACCCTGTCGTATGGATGATTTGGTGTTCCTGTTTTAGTCCTCGATTTCCGAGTTGATTGTTGTATTGTGATGTTGTCATAATTGGTCATATCCTCTTTGAGTGAATCGAATAATGATTCGTGGTTAACCTTAGTTGTCAGGTCTCTAGTTAGAGTGCCGTCAGTAAGTGATTACCCTTGAGTCGTGTTGACCTGATGTTTGTATCTTCTTGAACTCCGTTCGTCTTACCATGTGTATTCCGTGGTTTGAGTTCGTCTGAGTTAGTCTAGTGTCGTATGGGAAAGTGGCTTTCGATTGGGGGCCGCGCCCAAAGTGGCTGCTGGATAACCCGTCAGAAGTGAGTCTAATAAGTGATAACCTAAGTAGATTAGAAAATAATCTCTAAATAAGATAATGTGCCTCACACATGGGACGAATGCTATCATAGATTCGGCATGCTGTGAGAAGGCCTGAAATGGCAAACTACCTTCCTTGTCTTCACGAGAGGATGTGTGGGTCCACATGAGGCTTGGATGGGCCAGAAGTTCGGATTAGGTTGCCAGGGTTACCAGTGTATGGGCCGGGACCTATGAAGACTTGCCATGGTATCCATACCAGGTTGTGTGATGACACTTGTCCCTACGTTCGCTAGTGTGTTGTCGTTTGTCCTGTTTTGAGTACCTTTGTGAGTCGTCCTTTCTGTCTCTGCCCTTGTGAGTGTCGGTTTCATGTTAGACCCTTGGGTGGTGATGGTTTAGTTTTATGGATGCTCTCATGGACTCTTATGTATTAGCTTTGATTATGTTCAGCTGGATCCTGTTCTTTTTAAGGATCGTTTATGTATTAATGGACCGATGTGGTCGTTTGTATATTGTTTATGTATCGCCTTGATGGCTGGATTGTATAGTGTAACCTCTTGTATTCTTAACTTTATTATTTATCCGAGGGGGTCTTGCAGTTGAGCAGACCCGGAGATGTAGCCCATTAGGGGTGAACTCCGAGATCATTATGGTGTCATGTGATGTATTCTCTTATGGTTCCTTTATTCAGCTTTTCATGTATGATTTGCTTATGTTAAAATGGTTAAGTGGATAATTGGAATTAACTTTAAATGCATATATTCAGTTCTATCTTGAATGCCATGTGGATCGAATGCATAATTGATTGAGATGCGATTTATCGTAATGCATGTGTGAATTCGTCCTTTTAATGCAATAAGTTGGAATATGGAATAATGTAACTTAGAGTAATGAATTATACTCAGTTGTTGTTAAGGAATTTAAATATGCTTGGAAAGACCTTTGATGTTATGATGAATTCCTAGTGTATTAGGATGTTAGATGTTGGTTTGCAATTTTAATTGAAAAGCTTGAATGAGAATCATGAATGGATCTTAATGATGAATCCTTGCTTGTGATTTATATTTCCATCTTTGAAATAAATTATCCTGATTATGAATTATCTCATTATTAAGATATTCAGCTTTTGGATTAATTGTGTGTGTAAAGTGTATCGTGAAAATTTAAGTAATCTCGTTGGGAAACTCTTTAGGAGATTGTCGTTAATGTCTTCCGCTATGTTATCTGAATCTTTGGTATCTTGTTGCATCTTATGTGTTGTAATTTTAAAAAAAAAAAAAAAAAAAAATTGCACTCTATTCTTGTTTTTTTAGCTTATCCCTTCGGGGTTTCCTGGCGGGGCATTACATTTGGTATCAGAGCGCATGTTGCAAACATTGGGATCTCTGGTGTCGCGTGTGCCCTCTATTTGTGTGAGGTGTGTCGACCTTATGTGTATGCTTGTTCTCCTTTTGCAAGTGAGTGATTGAGCAGACCTTGTCAGGTGTGTAACGTGTGTGTTCACACCTTGTTTTCGCCTTCTTGATGTTGGTGTTTGAGTGCTTATATGTGCATTGTGTGCTTATTGATGTCTGGGTCTACGATTACTCTTATTTGAAAGAGAGTCGTATGTACCTTCCCTTATTGAGTGTTGTACTCTTTAGACTAATCCATTTGGATTGGTCCGTGCTTGTTTTGAATCTGAAAGTGCAAATTGTGCTTGTTTTAAGATTATGATCTAGCTTAATGTCGTCCACGTGAAGGACTAGTATGGCAATTATTGAATGCTTATTTTGTAGAAAATTAAATGATCATCGCCATTCCTCTCTCTCTTTCTGGAAATTAAAATGATTAGGATATGTGTAACTATCTTTGATTTGAGTTTCTTGTTTGCAAGAGAAAAGGGTGTGACTCCTTGAACCCTTGTGTGAGCCTTATGACGCTTATGTTTTTAGATTATTAAGGGCTATGGGTTTAAAAAAAAAAAAATTTATATTGGTGCATGGGAGAAAACTGCATGTGTATGTTTAAAGAATTCTCCATGTGTATGTTGTAGGAGTAGCATGACTAAATTCTACCTTAGTAAGGTGCATTTTTATGCGAATAGATGAATTATGTGAAACTGCTTGGTTTGTAGAATTATTAAAGAGAGCATGTTATTGTAGCTTCGAGAAATTATTAATGTGTTCTCTGAAAGATTGATTTATGTGTTTCCGAAAGATTTTTTTCTGTGTTTCATGTAACCAGTTGATTGAAGATTTAGTTTAGCAAATGCTCCATTGAACTCGCTTTTGGGTATATGAAATTACCTTAATGTGTTTAGAAAGTGCGAAATGGAAAAGCTTGTTTGATGTGCATGCATTAATATGTTTTATTTGGGGTAATAGCTCTTTACTTATCTTTGATCGTAATGTGATCTTCTCTAGTAGGTTGCAAATTATGACATGTGTCTATATTGTATTATTATAAGTGAGTGTTCTTAAGAGGTCTTGCATTATCGAAAGGATTGCTTCTCTTGATCTCTGTTTTGTTTGGAAAACTAGAACCTCCTGTTGCAACCATAACTATTGGAAATGTTTTTGTTAGGTTGAGTGTCATCCTTCAAACGGTAGCGAAATGAAAACCGTGTAATTGAATTGATAGGCTTATAAGTGAGAAATTTAATATTATAGCGTGATCTTGATGGATCTTGTGTCTTTGTAGGAAATGGTTTGGTTATCAAACTCTCTTTCCCTTCTCTTTGCCTAATCCTGAGATTTTTAGAAATGGTATTAAAGAGTGCATTGATTTAAATAGAATGCTTATTAAACAGGTGAAATTGTATGTTGCTTTTGGTTTCATATTGATAGATGAAAGTCTTAAGCTTTAGAAGTGAATTTGCTTAGCTAGTGATTTAATTATGAATGTTTAGTGAGATTTGAGAAAGCTATAGGAATGATGTTACTTCCTTATGTAATTGTGAATTGTAATAATTTCAGTACTTGAATCTAGAGTAAACGTGATTCAGTTATTTATGTAAAAAGCGTAATTGGAATCTTCCTTGTATAGATGTTAGCGTACTGAAAAGTACTCCCCGTAAATGTGACTAAACCAGTACTGGTGTAATTGTGTGTATTGTAAGAAACCAGTGCTTATCTTATGTGCCCATGGATTGGTGAAGTAATCAACCATGGAGGATATGTTGCTTATGAGTATGGGAAACCATACTGTTTATGTAATGTTGCTTATTTGTTCCCTACTGAGTACCAAACCTCGGGTTGTGGGTAACTCGGTATGTTAAGGGGTAGTATTCGAAGCGACCGTTCCTTGAATAGTATGGATTGGCGTGCGAGTAATGTCGACGCGAAGCGACTTTAGCTTCTCTACTTCGAGGAATGATATAGTTGTACTACTAAACTGTATCAAGGTGTACTCAATACTTTCCCTTTGATGAATCTATTTATAGGTTTATGTGTGTCAGCCTATTCTCTTCCTTATCTGAGCATTTTGTATGGTGATTCTTGTATATCATGATGGTATTATTTGAAGGATCCTTTGCCTTGTCTTCATGAAAGGTAGGTTTATTCGCATGTGCTGCCAGTTAGTATGGTTGGTGGGCGTGTGGGTGGACCGAGTCATGTATACCTCTGACTTACGGCGAGTATCCTTCTAGATACGTCGCTATGCGGGATGTGGCTTGCGCGTGCTTTTTCCGCGAGGTGCACTACCATGCGGGATACGTCCATTGTGTGTTTTCTCCACTTGGGGTATTGCCATGCCACGTGACGACGTGATGCGGGGTGATGTCGAGGTGCACACCGCCATGCCATGTGGATAGTGTGACTATGTCGCACCACATGATGAGCTACTGCAATAGCTAGTCAGTTGTTCCTTCCTTCCTCGTTGGTGGCTAGATGCTAGTCACACAGTGCTGTTATGTGCAGTTGTGATATTCTTTATATTTCTTTGGGGATCAGCAATTTATTTTACTTTGACTTTGAAGGTTTAGCCACGATCTTGTGATCTTTTGCACTTTGATTTGGTGTTGAAATTCCGGATTATTTTCTTGCCTTACTGTTGGAATTGATGATTTATTATCTTTATTCATCTGTGCTTTGGTGGCTGAACTGGTTTATCCTTATTGTTTTCGGATGCTGATCTTGTGTCGAAATGTGAAATTCCTCTCCAAGGACGTATGATACGGAATTGGTAGAGTGTGTGCGAGGAAGTTGTTGTAGGGAACCGTGAGGATGGGGGTATGTGAGGCTGTGATGCAGCTAGTATCCACTACCTACCTATGTGTGGTGACTATCTCTTGGAGGCTAACCACCTTGCACAACAAGGGATATTCACAGAGGTCTTGTATGGAAGGTAGCACCGCTATGGTGTGCCTAGCACCATCAAGCCTTTGAGTGAGATATTGGATTCTTATGATCTTATTGTTGTTCTGAGATCAGGCATAGAGTTGCTGATCAGGCATGTTATCCTTGACCGAGCATTAGACATGCTCACATGTGGCCTTTTCTGTTATGCATTCCAGTTATGTGGATGGTTATTATTTGTATCATGGAGTAAATTGTGTTAACTTGTCGCTATGTTATGGGACATAGTCTTTGGAAAGGTTTTCTTATGCCTGGCAAGTGTAACAATTGAGTTATTTATGTTGCTCTTATTTCATGAAGGTTAATTTGGCCGTAGAAATTGATGTTTTGAGTTAGTACTATTTGATTAAATTTTATGATTAAGATGGATTGGTAAAGGAAATTGATCTTATGGCATGTTTTTCTGTCATTTGTGATCGAAGATTATGGTAATTGTTGTATACCTCTTTGCAATGCTTTAATTTGGCGTAATGAAAGGAAGAAAATTCTTGTTTTTCTGCTATGATTGTGGATTATTCCTCGGATATTTTAAGGAATGTATGGTTTTAGATGTATCTTGCCAATTGATAATGGCATTTGTAAAGGATTTGCAATAATATTTCATTTATTTATGGAAAGATTTCTATGTGCAATTTGATCTTGTTGATTGAGTTTCAGGGCTGGTGCGTACGACATGTTCTTCATCTAGCCTTACGACTTCCAGGAGTAAGTCGGAACCTAGGGGGGGAGAATGTAGTACCCCTACCGTAATCGATCTCTAACCTTGGTTTAATCTGGATTAGTTATCGTAATATTATGATTAATGTCAGATGTTGATTTTATGCATAGCTATTGATGTGGTTCTCACACTAGTTGTATGCAGGTTATTCAGTGTACCTATTTCGTGATTTTAGTATCGGACTAACGCTTTCAGTAAATGTTATAAATGTATGCATGTATGATCTTTTGTTGCAGGAGATTTCAGGTACGAAGTCGCATGAGTGCGAGGTTCGTCGTCACCTGGTTTTGCAGGTTTGAGCATACCTTTTAATCCTTAGAGTTGGATTAGGTGGTCGTAAGACCTTAGTCGGCCTTAGTCGTGCTCAAGTGAGCATTGCCAGTCGTCGTCGGTAATCCCTTCTTGCTTGGGTTTGCGAGTCGTCTGTTTGGTTGACCTTCTCGGTTTGCGTTCTTGGTGTGTTTGGTTAATTGGTGAATTAGTCTTTAGTAATTATCTTGATTAAATATGCGTTTGTGCATCGACGATTAATGGATTTAATTAATCGGGTATTCGTTATGCGATTTTCGTTGTTAATGAATTGCCTGTTTTAAATTTGGAGTAAGTTTGATTAAATGACTGTTTTCGAATATTTAATGCATTTTATATATATACTGATGAAATGAAGTCTTGTACTTTATCGCAACAGAATTTTATTGAAATTTGTTGGATTAATATATTAGAAAGGTTAAATTTGTTTAATTGAGAAAATCGTCTTGAATTGATAAAGCAAGTTAAATTGTTAATAATTAGAAAAGGATTAATTTTATGAATTATTTGTAAATAAAAGATTTTATTCCAAAAATAGAAATTGGGAGTCAACTCTTCCATATAACCCAATTTGGGAAATTTGGAGAGGAGGGACAATTTTGGTAGAGATTTTGGTTGGGAATGGAAATTGGAGGATTTTGGGATCTGGCAGGTGGGCTCTCCCTCAGGCATTCCAGGATTGCGTATTCAGGTAGGATTCCGAATTTGTTATTGGAAAACCAATTGATTGTCCATTTGAATTTGGCTGGAAACTTTCTTATTCCTCATTGCTGTATGGTGTTGAAAACCCCTGATTGTGTTAGGAATGGATGAATTCCATCAAGAATCTTGATGCCCAAAACTGAGTTCATTGAAAACAGATTTATATTAAATCGAATTTATGTTTTTAAATCGAAATTCATTACCAATTTCGTGATGGACGTTTGATGAAATCCGAACTGTGTTTTTATAAAGAAATTTTATTAGTTCTTTTCCGAACTGTGTTTTAATGGAAAACGAAAACTTTTATTTTACTTCGAGCCTGTGCGTTGGATTTACCACGCTGGGTATTTCATTTTCGTAGCGAGCCGGGCGTCGTTTTTTGTTTAAACTCGTGGGTTGGGGTTGGAGGCGGGGAGCGGAGCTCCCCCGCTCCTCCTCCCCTCTCTCCCCCCCCCGCTCGTCCCTCGCGCTTGCGCCCCCTGTTTCCTTTCCGCTCCCTTGCTGGTATGTAGGGCTATGGCCGCGACGCTACGGTGGCCGCAGGGCGCCGCGGGCCTGCGGGCACCGCAGCGGCGCCGCCGCCTGCGGGTTACCCTGCGTAGGGTTAGGGCACGGCCCTAACCCTCGCCTCGCTATATCTTTTTCCATGCGTTTTTTTTCTTAAAAAAAAAAAGAAAGGGCATAGATTGTTTTAAATGCATTTTCATGGTTTTCAACGTAGTTTAAAATGCGTTTCTATTTGATAAGAACGTAGTTTTTAACAAGTGTTTTTATGTATTTTTTTTTTATCAATCAAAAAAAAATGCATTGGATTATAATATCATTTTTATGTAAGAGATCCTTAATGTTAAGTTTAAAGTGCTCTTAATTATGATTAAGAGGCAATATCTTGATCAATGTAAATTTGGTTAGTAAGTAATTCTAATGGAATTTTATAAGCTAGTTATTATGCAATTTCATTTTGTGGCTTATGTACTTTCCTAGTTAAGATCTAAGATTGAAAATTTCGTCATTGTATATTATTTGGCTGTTCTTTGGATCAATCTGGGATCAATAAGTTTATATCTTCCCTTCTAGCTGATTAGGGAAGATGGCTGTTTGATGTAGTATCGTTTAAAAATAATAGAGAATAATATTTTATTGGAAATCGTTGGAATACGATGTAAATTCTATTTGATGATGTTTTGATGGAGACTTAATATCTTATTTTAGTCGATTAATGGACGTCTGAATTTTATTAATATGAATTGGTTAAACTCATTATGGCTTAAATTGCTTGTTCGATGCTTTGAACCATAGGAGTTAGAAAACCAAGAACATCTTATCCCTTGACAAGGTAGATAACTGTAATATGTTTTTTTAGATCATGTAGAAAACTTGATCGTTTTTAATGTTTAAATCAACTTGAGGGAATAATGTCTTTTCTGATTATTGCCTTGCGAGTTTAATTTCTGTATTCGCCTTTAATTTTGAAACGGCATGTTTTGCTTGTTTAAATAGGACCCTGTCGTATGGATGATTTGGTGTTCCTGTTTTAGTCCTCGATTTCCGAGTTGATTGTTGTATTGTGATGTTGTCATAATTGGTCATATCCTCTTTGAGTGAATCGAATAATGATTCGTGGTTAACCTTAGTTGTCAGGTCTCTAGTTAGAGTGCCGTCAGTAAGTGATTACCCTTGAGTCGTGTTGACCTGATGTTTGTATCTTCTTGAACTCCGTTCGTCTTACCATGTGTATTCCGTGGTTTGAGTTCGTCTGAGTTAGTCTAGTGTCGTATGGGAAAGTGGCTTTCGATTGGGGGCCGCGCCCAAAGTGGCTGCTGGATAACCCGTCAGAAGTGAGTCTAATAAGTGATAACCTAAGTAGATTAGAAAATAATCTCTAAATAAGATAATGTGCCTCACACATGGGACGAATGCTATCATAGATTCGGCATGCTGTGAGAAGGCCTGAAATGGCAAACTACCTTCCTTGTCTTCACGAGAGGATGTGTGGGTCCACATGAGGCTTGGATGGGCCAGAAGTTCGGATTAGGTTGCCAGGGTTACCAGTGTATGGGCCGGGACCTATGAAGACTTGCCATGGTATCCATACCAGGTTGTGTGATGACACTTGTCCCTACGTTCGCTAGTGTGTTGTCGTTTGTCCTGTTTTGAGTACCTTTGTGAGTCGTCCTTTCTGTCTCTGCCCTTGTGAGTGTCGGTTTCATGTTAGACCCTTGGGTGGTGATGGTTTAGTTTTATGGATGCTCTCATGGACTCTTATGTATTAGCTTTGATTATGTTCAGCTGGATCCTGTTCTTTTTAAGGATCGTTTATGTATTAATGGACCGATGTGGTCGTTTGTATATTGTTTATGTATCGCCTTGATGGCTGGATTGTATAGTGTAACCTCTTGTATTCTTAACTTTATTATTTATCCGAGGGGGTCTTGCAGTTGAGCAGACCCGGAGATGTAGCCCATTAGGGGTGAACTCCGAGATCATTATGGTGTCATGTGATGTATTCTCTTATGGTTCCTTTATTCAGCTTTTCATGTATGATTTGCTTATGTTAAAATGGTTAAGTGGATAATTGGAATTAACTTTAAATGCATATATTCAGTTCTATCTTGAATGCCATGTGGATCGAATGCATAATTGATTGAGATGCGATTTATCGTAATGCATGTGTGAATTCGTCCTTTTAATGCAATAAGTTGGAATATGGAATAATGTAACTTAGAGTAATGAATTATACTCAGTTGTTGTTAAGGAATTTAAATATGCTTGGAAAGACCTCTGATGTTATGATGAATTCCTAGTGTATTAGGATGTTAGATGTTGGTTTGCAATTTTAATTGAAAAGCTTGAATGAGAATCATGAATGGATCTTAATGATGAATCCTTGCTTGTGATTTATATTTCCATCTTTGAAATAAATTATCCTGATTATGAATTATCTCATTATTAAGATATTCAGCTTTTGGATTAATTGTGTGTGTAAAGTGTATCGTGAAAATTTAAGTAATCTCGTTGGGAAACTCTTTAGGAGATTGTCGTTAATGTCTTCCGCTATGTTATCTGAATCTTTGGTATCTTGTTGCATCTTATGTGTTGTAATTTTAAAAAAAAAAAAAAAAAAAAATTGCACTCTATTCTTGTTTTTTTAGCTTATCCCTTCGGGGTTTCCTGGCGGGGCATTACATCTCTTCCCCAAGGAATTTTTAATTCCTTCTTATTCCTCCAATCCCCATGATCATCCCTTTTTGGAGAATTTTAAATTCCCCCTCCCCATTCTTTAAGGAATGTCCCATCCCTTGCTCTTCTCAAGGCACATTGGGAAGTCTTCCCAATGCACCTTGAGGAGTGTGGAGACAAGAAATGCCTTTAAGGCATATCTCTTGGTCTCCACACCCTCTCTTGGGCCTTGTGTGAGCTCACAACAAATCCTAGCCCTTCATCTTGAAATCCATCCTAACCATCCATTCTTCCTCTCCTCTTCCTATAAATTGAGGACTCCACCCCTTCATCCACCATCTCCAAGTTTAGTAATCTTATGCTGTTAATTTGAGCCTAGAAAAGTCATCTTAGCACCCTTACCATGTCAAAATCATCTCCCATCCATATTTGATCATCTCATCCCTATCATCCCTCAAGATCCATCTCATTTGTGCACAACATTGGAGACCATCCACATCAAGCAAACAAAAGGAGCACATCAAGTGGAGCATCATCAAAGGGTGCCTTCACTTCATCAAGCTCAATCCGAAGGAGAAGGTATAAGGTTTGTGAGGTATATGCATCTCATTCTTGTTTTTGTGTGATTCAAGTTATGTCTTTTGATTTCATATGTTTCTATGATTGATTTGCATGATTTTCAGACTATCCTACATCATCAGTCTTTCTCCCTCTTCACCTACTTTGTCCAAACAAATTAGTAACAATTTTGTGGCTGCTTCTAATTCAAACAATTCTTCAAAATTTTCTTCTAATTCATTTAATTATGACATTGAGACCTATGAGGCCCCCCCATCTCTTTTTTATATGGCATCCCTTTATGGTTTAGGCTTTCACATTTTAGCTAAAAGTGGATATAATGGCAATGGTTGTGACGCAAATGAATAAGGGATTAAAGTTCCTTTAGAAAATAACATACCTGAAGCCTCATTTGGACTTGGATATAATCCTTCAAATCCCACCAAAGGGATTAAAGTTCCTTTTAGATTGTAGGTGCAGGTATAGGTTTCCATCAGAGCCAACAACTTCCTAGAAGTCTCAGTCAGCTATCACAGGTCTATTTGCAGAATCAGGGCCCGAATATTAGGGACTTGAGCACCCAGTGCCCTACCCCTCAAGATGAGAGTCTAGATCAGTTCAATTTACAAACTTGCAGTTTCCAGATCAATTCAATCACTGGGACCAGAGTGACCAATGCTCTCGTCCTCTTAGATTAGGCTCAGTTTTTAGTAGTAGGTGCACATCAAATTTCCATTTCTAGATCTATACTTTTTGTTTCAGTTTTATCTTTGTATCAAACAGTTAGTGTTGGTGTTCTTGTGGTTTCTATTCATTCTAATAGCTTAGTTTTGCATTCTCTCACATTTGACACATTCCCTTTCATATTAGTGAAGGAATAAAAACCCTAAAAGTTTTCCTTGACTCTCTTTTACAAGAGTAAGTAAAAGTGAATCACTTCCTCAGGCTCTTTCGTATTCTAATGTTTGGATGAAAGTGCGATTAGGTCCTAAACTACCTAATTCTATTTTCATACATTACATATATATACTTTAAGTTATATTCTCTCTTTTTCTTTTATCTTTCTTATAAGAATTTAAGTTATATTTTATGTATATATTAGCAGTATATTTTAGAATGGTTTCAAATCTCTAGGATTCATAATTCAAATTCTAGAGTTTAGGAGATCTTATAATTTTTTTAGATAGTTAAATTTCACTAATCAGTGGCCTTCTTTCACCATTCTCTTGCTATCTCTCTATCTCACACTCTTTGTCTCCCCAAGCTCTAGACCTATCTATTTCTATATCTCTCTCTTTTTACTTCATCTCTTCCTCTCTCTATTTCACTCTCTCCTTTGACACCAAGCTCTAGATCATATAATTTCTAAGACTTAGTAAAATTTTAATAATCACTAAACTCATATTATCTCTCCCTCTCTCTCTCTAGACCTATCTATCTCTTGTAGAGATATGAAACTATTCAAAAACACCCTGCCAATATATAGATAAAATACAACTTAAAGTATAAGAAAGATAAAAGACAAAACTATAAGTTATATTTTACATGTGCATACTGGCATAGTGTTTGAGAATAGTTTTAGATCTCTAGAAGTCATAACGTAGATTATAGATTTGAGTAGATCTTATAATTTTTTTTATGATCAAATTTCAGTAATCAGTGCACTTCTATCATCATTCTCTTTCTATCTCTATATTCATGCTCTTTGTCTTCATTGAGCTCTAGACATCTATTTTCCTATCTCTCTCCTTCTCCCCCCATTATACCTCTCTCTCCCCAAGATCTAAATCTTATAATTTCTCAGACTTAGTCAAATTTCTATAATCACTAATCTCCTATTATCATTCTCTTTCTATCTCTATTTCATTCTCTTTGACTCCCTCAATATCTACACCTATCTATCTTCCTATCACTCTCCCTCTCTCCTCTCCCCCATCTCTCTACCTTACTCTTTTCTCTCTCATCAAGATTTAAACCTATCTCTCTCACCCTTCTTTGTATCTCCCCTCTCTTCTCTACCTACCTCAAACCCATTCTCTCCTATCTTTCTCACCTCTCTCTCAACTTCCCTAGCTCTCTCTCCTTCCCTCTCTCTATTTTTCTCCATCTCTTTCCTCCCTCTCCCTACATACAACCTCTCACTCCCTTCCTACCTCTAATTCTCTTCATACCTCCCTCTCTCTTTCTCCCTTTCTCTCTATCCCACCCTCCCATGCTCTCTCTCTACTTATCTCACTCTCACCTTTTCCATCTCTACTTATCTCTATCTCCCCTCTCCCTCTCTCAACATACCTTTACTTCCTTCCCTCCCTACCTCTATTCATCTACATAAATATTTATCTCTCACTCCCTCCCTCCCACCCTCCTTCCCTCTTTATTTCTCTTTATCTCCCATCTCCCTCTCTCTGCCTACCTATCTTTCCATCCTTCTCTACTTTTATCTCCCCTTAATCTCTACCTCCTCCCCTCCATACTACTATTTATCTCACCTCACTCTTTGTCCCTACCTCTCCATCCATTTATCTTCATCCCTCCCTCCCTCCCTATCTCTCCATACTCTCTCTAACTACTTGTCTCTATCCACCCCTCCTCTTATTGAATACCTCTCCTTCCCTCCTTCACTCCAACTCTCCCCTCCACTTTTGTCTATTTTAACTCTCTTTATATCTCTCCTTCCCTCTCCACCTCTCTCTCTCTCTCTATAGGTACTTAGATAACAAGAGTACAAGGGGAGTTCATGAGAGGTAGGTAGACATAGATAAGTAGATAAAAAAGGAAAGAGAGATAGGTAGGGAGTGAGAGAGATGTAAGTTGAGAAAGAGGTAATAGAGAGGGAGAATGGGGAGAGAGGTGAGATTGATAGAAGTGGCAAGGGAAGGTTTAGGAGATAGAGGGAGATATTTATAGACAAAGAGAGAGGGTGAGGGGAGATAGTGATAATTTTAGAGGGGGAAATATATAGAGAGAGGTGGAGAGGGAAGGAGAGAGATATAGAGGGATGAGATAGACAAAAGTGGAGGGGAGAGTTCGAGTGAGGGAGGTAAAGAGAGGTATTCAAAGAGAGGGAGGATAGATAGAGATAAGTAGTTAGAGAGAGAGTATGAAGAGGGAAGGAGGGAGGGAAGGAGATAGAGAGAGAGAGAGAGGTAGGGGGAGAGAGTGTGAGGTGAGATAAATAGTAGTATGGAGGGAAGGAGGTAGAGAGTTAGGGAAGATAAAAGTAGTGAGGTAGGTAGAGAGAGGGAGAGGGGTAATAAAGAGGAGGGAAGATAGATGGATAAAGAGAGAGGAGATAAATAGAGAAAGGGGGAGGAGAGATAGAGAGTAAAGATATATGGATAAGTAGAGAGGTAGAGGGAGGGAAAGAGTGAGGGATGTAGGTGTGATATGGGGAAATAAGGTTCACTAGCTTGTATAGGAAAACTAGGAAGCTTACACCTATTTATGCTTTAATCACTTCAGGGGAGAATGATCCACCTAGCACAAGATGTTCTTAGGCACAAGGTGAATTCAATAAACCTGTGCGAGGGTACTTGAAAGATGACTCGACAATTTAGGAATAGGAATACAAAATAGGGTGAGAAGATGACCTTTTTGTGTGTATATGGAGACTATGAACTATCAGACCAAGTTTGATAGAAGATCCAATAGAGAAAACTATAATTAACTTACAATCTAAATTTCAAGTAGAAGTGGAGGGAGCAGGGTGCCCATCTTGACCTACTTTCGAGACTAAGGCCACCTACTCAACCCTTTCTCAACAACTTCAACTCCAACAAATTATAGAGTATAGATCTCCACTTGCTTGCTCTATACCTATTTCTATGGGTCCATCATAAGTGTTCCTGCACACAGAAAAGAGATAAAATTTTGGACAAAAAGGTTTTGCCTAAGTCAAACCCCATTTTTGGAATCAACCATGAAATTGAATTGAAATGTACTTGAAAGGAAAGTGTGCTGACTTCGAGCAAAGGCTAGATCTAAGAATGAAAGTGTTTAATAAATTGATGATACAAATTTTTCTTTGAAGGTGATCACAAATGTGCATGACTCCACAAAAGACCTAGAAGGACATCACAAAAGACATGCCTACATAGAGGTTGTTGAATATTTCCACAATAAATAATACGGTGGAATGAAATGCCTCGAATACTTGATTTTCTCTCTTGTACTTACCTAAAATGAGGAAGGATACCTTGCTTATATACCTCTCCCAAGAATTTAAGGGTGTAAAACTGAGAGCAGACTGACACGGGAAAAGAATTCCCACTTAACCATGGTGACAGTTATGTGGTTTGAATTCGGGCCTAAACATTAGGGAGCAAGGCACCCTGATTAGCCTGCTCTTAGGAGTCGGTCGCCCTAAACACCATGCTCCCTCCAATATGGCCTCAAATTAGGACCTAAGGTCCAAAATGGGAGGGAGAAGCGAAAATGACATATGGAATTGAGTTGGGATGAATGGAACCAAATTTGGGAGCCCGTACATACTAAAATAGGGCCTAACTAAGAAAGAAATTGCATAGGGATGCAAATTACCATGCTATAGTAGGAATAAAGAGAGAGAGGATGTGAGGGAGATTTATTTAGAGAAATAGAGGTAGGTGGGGAAGGAGGAAGATGTATGCATAAAGAGAGGAAGAGGGGACATACATATAAGTAGAGATATAAAGGGGGAGAGAGGAGGGAAGGAGATCTATGTATAAAAATAGAGGAAGGGGGTGAGAGGGATGTATGAGAGAGAGAGAGAGAGAGAGAGAGAGAGAGAGAGAGAGAGAGATGTCTAGAACTTTGGGTGGAGAGGAGAGTGAGATAGAGCGAGGTAGAGAGAAAGGTATAAATCTTGGGGAAGACAAAGAGAGCGAGATAAAGAGAAATAGAGGGGGTTAGATGGAGGGAGGGAGACAAAGAGGTATATTTATGTAGATAAATAGAGGTAAGTAGGGAGGGATGTAGAGAGAGGGAGAGGGGAGATAGATGTTAGTATAGAGAGAAAGGTTGAGAGAGAGAGAGAGAGAGAGAGAGAGAGAGAGAGAGAGAGAGAGAGAGAGAGAGAGAGAGAGAGATGATATAAAAAGAGAATGTATGTGAGGTAGGTAGAGAAGAGAGGGTAGATACAGAGTAGAAGGGTGAGAGAGATAGGTTTAGAGATTGGGGAGAGAGGAGATCTAAAACCATTCTCAAACATCCTGCCAATATATACATAAAATATAAATTAAGTATTAGAAAGATAAAAGACAAATAAAAAATATAACTTATACCTAAATGTTATATTTTATGTATATATCCTAATGAAAAAAAACTAAGGAAAGGCTAAAGGAATTAGCATCTAAGGCCATGTTCTTTTTCTAGCTTAATGTTAGCAAAACACATAGGTGTTTTTCTTATTTACCATAACATATATGTATTATAATGCTTTGTACTTTTTTTTTGCATAAAAGCGCGCATGCGTTTTCATTTTCAATAACACACTTTTTTTCGTTCAATGAACCTGTACACATTTTTCCTTAGACTTAGCCTTGGATGAGAAACCTTAGGCTTGGAAGCTTCATTTCCCTCATTTTTATGTGTTTTCTTCTTCCAATCTAGTTTCTCAACTTCCTCATCGCCAAGTTTACATGTTATCAAGTGGGTATTTATAAAATTACCACCATAATTTCACACATCTTTTGAGCTTTCTAACCATAGAATTTTTTAAAGATTTAAACAATATTAACATAGTAATTTTTTATTTCTTTTACCAATGTCTGCAAATTTCTCAGAAACACGTGTACCATTTTTTAAATAAATTTTGAACTACTTTTCCAAATTTGAAATAAATTATATATTATTGTTATACTTCATTCTTTACACTTTTTTTTTTTGAATTTTCAATTATTTTGGTGCAAGTTATGTGAAGTGCATGAACAGGCACCTGATTTTTAGGATGCGTCCACTTCAAGAAATCATTAAAAAAAAATAACCAACAAAAAACTACACAACTTCTAGTACTCACTCTTAACTATCTTTCTACCAAAGGATTTTTCAAAATAATAAATTTAACTATAACTTTTGTGATGCACACACCAAACACTATGTTATGTTTTGCTAAAAAGAAATAGGAACACTTTTGTGTGTGTGAAACATTTGACCCCCTAAATCTTATCCATTTTTGAAAAAAAAATAGTATTTTGGAAACTAGATTAAGAGCACTACAATTTTTTTTGTTTTGGTATCTTCAAATTTTGAGTGGACGAGTCTCAAATTGCTCCTCCAAGTTTAGGTTTAACTGATTACAAAAAAAAAAGGCCACTTATAACCCGTTTTTGTTCACCATCTTAGTGCACTACTCTAGGACTAGAAATGCTATCATTTGTGGTTTGACTAACTCTGAGTATGTGAAAGTAGTGCAATGTAAAATAGCTAGAGAAATGTGGATCAAATTACATACAATTTAATAAGGGGATGAGAAGGTTAAGAAAGTAAAGCTTCAAACTTGCAAAACTCAGTTTAAAGGCATAAACGTGAAAGAGAATGAAAATATTATTGAAAATATGCTCCAAGTTGATGAGATAGTTGACTAGTCTCTACTAAGTATAAATGATTGGCACAGTAAATCAATGCACTCAGTCTAGTTGGGCAACTAGTCCCACATGGAGTAACCTAATCTGTCCTAAGTAGAGGCTCATTTAATTATCGACCAGGGGTGTATATACTTAGATGATGTTGTCACTATATGTGCAACAAAGGATTATTAAGTCATCCATTAGTTGCATAAAGGGAATACCAACTAATGAAAACATAAACAATACTAGAACAAAAATTCTACCTATATAGCAGTTGTTGTGAGTAAATTGATAAGTGACACAACAATGGCTACAAGTAACAGTATAATGACTTGGTTGCAACCTTGACTCTAAACCATTAACTATATTAATAGAATACATGAATAAAATAAACCATAACAATGAGTTTAGAAGAGTAATGCCAATCTAACTAATGCTTGCATAAATGAAATTAACTAAGAAATGAAAGAGAGAGTTACATGGTTGGATATATAGATTCTAATTGGTTTAAAATTCTTGATAATTATAACTCCACATCTATCTATAACTACCATCGTGGTTCAAGAAAAATTTGTTGGAAAAGAAAGAAACAACATGCAATTTCTTGTTTGTCAGTTAAGGATGAGTACCAATGAGCTATTAATATCATGCCTAAGGCTATTTAGTTTTAGAATATTTTAATTGAATTTGGCTTCACTATATCATGATCATCTATCATTTTTTTTGTGAAAACTAAAGTGACATCTATATCTCCAAGAACCTAGTTCAAGATTAGCAAACAAAACATATTAATATTTATATACATTACATTAGGGGGATGATATAAAAAACTCATTGATTTAGGCTATTCTTGTATGAAAAGTTGGTTGAAAATATATTCACCACAGGTTTCATTGAGAGTAAGTACCATCATTTATAAGATCTCTTTAGACTCTGGGATATTTCATTTAGAGTGCCTCGATCTTCTTAAAATTTATAAAGAAAATAAGGAAAATAGAAAAGTAAAAGTAAGCAAAAATATAAAAAATAAAGAATAAAAGAGAAAAGAAATAGAAAATCATTCACAAAATTTTTTTTGTTACAATACAAAAGTCACACATTAGCATTCAAGATCAATTTAGCAAACTTTCTTGAAATATTATAATTGATTAGTTTCTTTCAATCCTTAAAATCATTGAGAGTAAGTAAGATCATTTATAAGATCTCTTAAGACTCTAGGATATTTCATTTAGAGTGCCTCAACCTCCTTGAAATTTATAAAGGAAGTAAGGAAAATAGAAAAGTAAAAGTAAACAGAAATATAAAAATTAAAGAATAAATGAAAAAATAAATAGAAAATCATTCACAAAATTAAGTTTATTATAATACGAAAGTCAAGCATTAGCATTCTAGAGCAATTGGACAAAATTTCTTGAAATATTAAAATTAATTAATGTCTTCCAATCCTTAAAACCATCAAATTGTGTTTGAATACCTACAAACATTTAAAAAATTTATTACACAATACCATATAATACAAAAAATTATTACACAATGCCATATTTAATAAAAGAAAAAATATTACTTAAACTCTTTTTACACACCCAAAAAAATAAAGATTACACATAATTAATACACATTTGACCTACAATTCAACTCATTCACCACAAGTAAAATTAATGTAAAGAGTAGATTTCATTACCCACCCAAATGACTATTTCTTTGTGATAAAGCATGCAATTCATAATTTCCTCTCGGCAAGCCAAAAAATTGTGAAGGCATCGAATACCACACACTATAATTATAGACATATTATCCTTTTCTTTTATTTTTCAATAAACTCCATTATACCAAAGTAAGGGCATCCAACTTCCAATTTACTTTTCATGTAGTAAAATAGACACAATGCAATATATCAGAAGTCTAATTTGGATAATTCGTACATCAGAGCATATTGCTCTTCGTTTATTACCAATTGCTCAATATTCTAGTAAACAATGAAGTTGGCTTGTGGTTTGTGTCATCTAGTGTGATTCTCTTACTGGGAACTTCATCTCTGCTCCTTTTGTTAGTGGCGGTCACGTTGTCTAGTAAATATCACTGCCGATATATCAGTCATGATATTTTGGAATTGAGCTTGAAGATTTAGAAGAATGGGAAGATGATCTTTGGAATTGAGCTTGAAGATTTAGAAGAATGGGAAGATGATCTTTTGAATTGAGCTTGAAGATTTAGAAGAATGGGAAGATGATCTTTGGAATTGAGCTTGAAGATTTAGAAGAATGGGAAGATTATTGTTGGGAATTTGGGAGAAGTTTAGAGTTGGGGTGACAAAGTTGTGGGTTTCATTTCGTAGATGGATAGGTGGAATTCACTGTTTAGTTCGAGATGCAAGAATGATTGTCACAATTTGTGTTGTCGTTATGGCTGATAAATTGGCACGTAGATCACCTCTTCTTCATCATAATAGATGAGGTAATCTCATATCTTATCTTCAGTGCATTTTTATTTTAGTAAGATGGATCCTCATGCTCTTTAGATGGTTCAAAGTGGTGTTGTATTATGCAACTTCAATCAATAAAATCTAATTCATCAATATATTTTTTTATCTTGGTGCTAATTGCCATTGTTGTGAAGTCGTTTTGCCCTAATTTTGCATATTTTATACTTAATTCAATAATTAGGGTTAGCAATGCTTTGATTTTCTTTTCGTACCTTGCACCCACTCTTTTCTTTCCTTGTTTTGATCTTAACAATCAATTTACTATGGTTTTTTTGTCTTGGTATTTCCTGGTTCTTGTATTCGAGAACCAGTTTGTTTAGCATCTCTACAAACTTGACAAGAGGTCTCTATTATAAAATTCTAACTGGTCAAAATACTAGTCAAGGGATAACATATGGTACATATGGTTTGTTGGTGAGGATTTAAGGTGTGTTAAAAAATCATTTGATAGAAAGAAGGATGTCATGGATGATGGTGGTAACATTGAACAAAGTTGTAGAGGATTGATTTCAATTATGGGAAACGGTAGGGTGGTTGAAGATTAGAGCCTTGAGTCCCTGTGGGGGGTGGATGAAAACCATATCAAACATATTCAATTTATATCGCTAATATGGAGATAGGTGTGGATATGAAGGATGCATTTCCATCATACAAAGAGATATAGGATATGCTAAAGTTTGTGGACTGTTGAGACGACATAGTTGTGGACTTCTTCAACATCTTTGGCACAATCGATTTCGATTTGTTTGAGGAGAGTATGGCTTGTGAAGAAAAAATATGTGAGTTGGATGGGAAGTTGAAGGAAACCTTGACTTTTTTGTACATTAAGAAAGTATAATTGGCAAGTTATTTTACACATTCAGAATGCCATAGATATATTCCTAAACCATTTGAGGTTGGCTCTATAAACATTATAATGCCATAGATATATTCCTAAACCATTTGAGGTTGGCTCTATAAACATTTGGATCAAATTTCCAATCATTATCAAGTGGATCCATATAGTATAATATTATTATTCTCCATTATCTCACAATATTCATTTTTTATTATTCCATTATTCCTCTCTATATCATAATATTCATATTATATCATATATTAAATAAATCCATTTAATAATATTGTTATTTATTAAATCCATTTCTCAATCCATCCTCTATTTATCATTTTTTATTTCCATCTATTACATCCACCTAATCAATATGGGATAAACATTTACATTTCCACAATCGACCTTTTATCCCACATTCACTCTAATATTGGATCCAACTATGAGAATATCTATAAAAACCCAACCCCCTCTCTCATTTGAGGCTATCTAGCAATCTGACAAATCCCTCTATCATCTCTTTGATTTTTCAGAGCTTTCATATCATTTATATTAATCTTTCAAATCTCCATTCTTCATAGCATCTTGTGTAGTGCTTCTAAAAGCATCCCTTTCAAACACAAGACCTTGATAGCAAGGAGTGCAATGGAGACAAACTCCTGTTAAATGCATGTGTGTGCATTGTTTGTTTTGATTTGCATGTATTGTTTTTCTGCAGGTACTTCAAGGTACTTCATTGTTTGATGTTGAATGATCTGGATCTTCTCCATGGATTTAATTCTCGCTTGATAAAAGGCACTTGGGTTTGCATTGTCATTTTTTTTATTTTTATGTTTTTGACCATTTGGTTTGCAAATTTGTTGAAAGGATTTATCGCTTTGGTTGCAGGTTATCTGAAGGCTCGAGATATTTTGTTTGCAGATTTCTAAAAATTTTAAGACACATCTATGATCCACCTGTTTTTGAATCAGTTTTGGTGTTGTTCCATCTAATTGAAATGGTTCATTGTGTATATCCTGCAAATCATTGCCATTGCTTGAGACCATATCTCTTTCAATACGTATTTAGAAAATTGCCTGTCTATGCTTAGCATTTTGCATGCATAACTGCCAAAGCATTAACATCAACATGCGTTATCTGTGCTCCAACGCTAAACATCTCTGCAGCCACTAAGCGTTAAGAAAATTCTGGTCTTCACACACCCTCCCCACGTTGTGCAAATAACTTCAGCTTGCCCGCATATAGAAAACCTGTTCATTTTGGGCATCTCATTGTTTCTCTCAGATTAAACTAGGCCTGCGTGGGCTCTTCTTTAGCCTACGCAGCCTCTTTAGTCATTAACTTCTCTTTCTTTTTTATGATTTATGCTTCTTTAGAAAGTATTTAATTTACTTTTAAAAAAAATTAGATTTTAAGTATTGATTCTTTTTAATATTAGATTTAGATTAGATTTTGTTTTTTAAAAAGTATATTTGATTTTTTTAAAGTAGATTTTTAAAAAATTAGATTTGGTTTTTCTAATTTAGATTTTTTTTATTTAATTAGATTTTAGAATTAGCTTTTTAATTAGGTTTTGGTTTTTTAAATTAGATTTTAATTTTTAGTTTTTTTTAATTAAAATAATTTAAGTTTTAGATTCATTTAATATATTTTTTATATCTAGATTAATTTAATTCAGATTAATTAAGTTAATTAGATTTTAATTTGTTAATCAGATAGGGTGGATTTTAATTTTATTATTTAGATTAATTTTTAATTAGATTCTTAGTTTAAACTCTTTTTAAAATAGCTTAAATTAGACTAATT
This sequence comes from Cryptomeria japonica, assembly GCF_030272615.1. Classification (NCBI taxonomy): domain Eukaryota; kingdom Viridiplantae; phylum Streptophyta; class Pinopsida; order Cupressales; family Cupressaceae; genus Cryptomeria; species Cryptomeria japonica. The sequence goes on from NC_081414.1 coordinate 345,334,539, forward strand.
TTAGGTTAGATTAGCCAACTAACATATTAGATAGATTGTTTTTTACATAATTTTTTCTATTATTTAGGTTAGAAAGTTTGTTTTAGCCTAGATTTGTTTTGGTTATTAGTTTAATCTCTTTTTTTTGTTAGCCATAGGGTTTGTTTTATTTGTTGTGCTTGTTTCAAAATCTTGGAGGCATCTTTTGAATTTTTTTTGGCTTGTGCAGGTTCCCTCTTGTGCCATCCATTTTTGTGTGTCGAAGACCATAATTTTGAAACTACTAATGACATTGCAAACACTTCAATTGGTGCTTTAAAATTAACCAGTGTCTTTTGTATCTTGAGAAATAAGCTCTTTTTGTTTTATCTTTTAGAGGGCCTGCCTCCTAGGAAGCCCTTAAGGCTCAATGAGAGGGAACGAACCAAGTGGTAATGAGGCTAAGGCCAAGCCCATTCAAGGCACTATAAATAAATGTGTTTGTGAGGAAACTTGCAGGCAACAGGTGTCAATGTGTCATACTGACGTATGTCTCTCTCAACATCCATGCGATGTGTAAAACCCCGCAAGGGTTGGGAGGCCTCATTAATTTAAGTGAAACGCCGCATGTATGGCCACTTGAAGGGACACCCTTACTAAAAAATCATTAGCAACCAAAAACCTTTTACTTGTTGACTCAGGCGTTGTGATACGTGCATGCCGAAGATACCCCTCATGTGCCCCTCAATTCGAGATAGTAAATTTCTTGGGAAGTGATGACCCAAAAATTCGAAGCTTGGTATGCTCGAGAAGTGAGTGTTGTGTAAGGGGGAGGTAGTGCTACCAAGCTTCTAACTATATAGTTGAATGTGGTAGTTTATTGCTAGGGGATTCAACAAGTATTGTTCTTGAATGTGTTTTTACTTCATTGTGAAATCAAACAAACATTTTGTCTACAATGTTTTCTGAGTGTGTGCAAAACAAACAAGAACATGTCACAATCAAAACCACACTTGAAATTAAAATACTTTACAAAAACCTTGGTCTAAACTTTCAAGTATCCATCCACATTGTAAAACAAAAACTTTGCAAAACAACATTGTCATTGAACATTGAACCCGTGTTCTCAAAACAATCATTTCAAATCTCTTAGACATCATTTTTCTCTGATCTTTTAGGTCCTCGCATAGTTACATCATTCTAGCTTGCCATACCTTTTAGGTCCTTGCATATTCTTCACCTAGTTTCACCTTTCATCCTTACATGTCTCATTTAATTATACCTAGTCCTTTCATACCACCCTTAGATCAAACCTTTGCATATAACCCTTAGATAAAACCTTTGCATACCACCATTAGGTTATACCCTTGCATAATTCCCTTAGATCATACTCATAATCTTTGCATAGCCTTCCATAATTTCTTTAGGACATGACCTTAAACCTTGCATAAGTGGCTTAGGTCATTTCATTATTGGTCCTTGCATTTCATTTATTCATATCTTTAGTACTTGCATACCAAAATCAAAAAAATACAAAATACAAAATACAAAAAACCAAAAAACATTGCTTGCACTTAGGGTTTCTCGCCTTAGGTCCAACATCAACTTTCAATCATCAATCACCCTTATCACTTGAGGTGTATCTTCCTTGAGTTAGGGAACCTATCAGTGTCTTTGGGTTGGCATTCCGCTTGGAGTTCATCATCTCCTATCATAGCATGCCCTCTTTTTGATCACTTATCCTTGTGTCTATCCATCATAGCACAAGTAACACCTTGCATCACAATTTCCTTCAGACCTAGAGTTGTCTTGAACCCTTGAATTTTATCATACTAGGTTCACCATTGGTCATCAGTCCCTCATTGAGAGCCTCATATCATTAGTATCCTATCATATAGTTGAATCTGCATTTTTTAGGGTTTTCATTCTATCTAGAGTCTCATATGTTGTCCTACGTCAAAGATCAAAACTATCACATATTACCATGGCTACCTTGGCTCGACAAATTCAAGATCTCAAGAGAGAAATAAATGACATTCAAGTCCAACAAAATGAATCAATGATCCCTTTTGAGAGACAAATTCATGATATCGAGAGTGACAAACTTCAAGGAATGCTAAAACGACTATATAAGGTGGAACAACAAGTAATGGAAAATCAAAACCCAAAACTCAAGAAAGATCACACAAATCCTTCACCAAGAAAACAAGACATTTCTTCCAAATATCTCTTAGATAGATAGTTTACACCTTTGGGACAATCTATTGAGTCATCTTTGAAAGAGCTTCTTGAGCACAATCTTATCACATTGCCTAACACAACCCCATGAGGTTGTAAATTTTTGAGTAACTATTGTGCGTATCATAGAGAAAACAAACATAAGACTTCAAATTGCATGGAATTAAAGCGTAATATTCAAGACCTAGTTGATAATGGTGTCATCAAAATTAAAGATTCTATTGACTCATGTAAAGAGAAACAAGGCACTACTCCTAAGCATGATCAAAATCATGAACCTATGTCTAGCAAGGTTCCACATGTAGCCTCCATCTCTTCCACCATGCCTTCATCTCTTAAAGATTCTTAGAAATAGTCCATACAAGGGCTATCAATAGTACAAATCCAAGCTAATCCATTTCTTCATACAAATCCCTTATACGATCTGGTTATCTTAGATCCTATGCCATCATGTACTCCAATTTCAATCATACCTACTCTAGAAAGCCCCATCCAAAATGCTTCCCCATCATGCAAAAACATGAACACCTTCCAAGAATCCCCCATGCATATTCAAAATCCTACCCCTCCCTTAGAAGTGGCTCCATGTCAACAGGATAATCCGAAGAATGAAGAAACAAGTTCTATCATAAATCAAGATCAAGACACCAAAACTCTCCAATCCCATCTAATGGTTAACCAAGATCCTACCTCCATAGAATCCCATGATGATCCCCTTATACCTTTCCATTTCTTCCAAGATGACCCCCATTCATATCAAGAGCAAATCATCCTTCCAAATCCCATTCGCAATCCACTTCCTAAGCAAGATCATGATGCCTCTTCCACCTTTTCAAATGATCTCATTCAAAATGAAGAGCCAAACACCCTTTCTATTTATCCAAGGTGTTGGCATTTTTTCTGATGATTATGTTGTGATTGTCATTGATGGACACACACTTGCTATGAGATCACTTTGTGAATGCATGAATTATGCTCAACCGATAATTGTTCCAAACGGGTATTATGTTGTAGTCTTTAGACTATCAATATTATACAGATAATGTTTACTGATCTCAAGTGGTATAAAGACCCAAGCGGCATAAGGAGATCAAGCGGAGCGGAGCAAAGGAGCTAGAAGCGGCAGTTATCATTTTCCTAGTCTTCAATTTTTTTGTCAACCAGTAATCTATTTTATAATTGAACTGGTATTACTCTAAGTTACCAATCGGTAACCGAAAAGTTGGACAAACCGGTAATACTCTATGATGAATTACCAACCGGTATATTTTTGTGATGAGTTACCATCCACCGACACTTTGACAGTGATTTTGTGCCATGTTGGCAAATGTGTCTAGATATAATGAACCTAGGAACTTGCAATGTAATCCTATTGGACCGACATGAAATCAGATTCCTTTTAAGGACATCATGTCTAGGGTTTTAAAAGTGTGAGAGTATATGCAAGTGTAGCTATTAGGTTTGGTAGTTGTCGAAGTTCTTGTATGAGCGATCTTAATTGAGAATATCAAAGTCTGTATGCTGTAACAGAGTGAGGAGTTATTGAAGATTGAAGTAATGCTGAAATGCATTAGCCATGAGCTACAATGGATCTAATCAAGCAAACTGTGCCATTTGCTAGATCATTCACTTGTTGATTACTCACATCTTTGACAAGTTAGAAACCCTTAACTGGGTAGGCCCAGAAAAGCCTTTGTAAATCCTCTAAGAAGGTGGTTCACATCTGTGGATCTGAAATCCTCTCACAAGGTAGTCTTTAATCAAACTTATCTCCTAATAGAGATTGAGATTCCTAACAAGATATGTTCTGGTAAAGAACATTGTATGACCTTAACCGATCTGGTAATTACTATTCTGGAGATAGTTACTTGTGAGTTTCATCTCATCGTGGTTTTTTCCATTTGGGTTTCCACGTCAAAATATCTTGTGTTATGGTGATTTTGCTTCTATGGGTGAACGCCTTATTTTCTATTTGGTTTGCATGTGTGTTAACCGGTTTGTTTGTTAAACTGTTTTAATGTTTACTTCTACAATGTTAAAGTGTTTAAGTACAATATTTTTTGGTATACTAATTCACCCCCCCCCTCTTAGTATTCATCAATTGGTATCAGAGCCAACCTTTCTATCAGTCTAACCACTTGGAAAGAGATATGAGGGAATATACTGTGAGGGAACTTACTCATCGGCTCACTCAGACTGAGCAAGCCTATGATGAACTTAAGGTCAAATATAAGGCCTCTTAGGCAAAAAGAAGAGAGCATGCTAAAAAACAGATGGAGCTAACTGAAAACAGCTCTTCTGATGAAGCAGACATGGAAGCCCTAATACAAGAAGTAGAAAAGTTGAATGAATCCAATTCCAACCCGAGAAAGGAGTTGGAAGGACTAACTATCCGAATGTGTCAAGAGCTTGAGAACTGAAGGAAAACTGAAGATTTGGTAAAAGACAAAGATCATGAGATCTCCAAGCTGAAGCAAGAGATCAGTGCACTTACCGCTCGTCTTCATGAAAGCAAAATGGAAAAAGAAGAAGTGCAAGGTGAACTAAACATGACTATTTCTGAGAATGCAACTTTGAAGGAACCAATGCTGCTATTTCCAAAGAACTCACTGAGTCAAAGGAAATACTTGCCAAATTCAATAAGAGCACTGTCAAGCTAGAGCAGAAGCTTGAATCAGCTAAACCAGTAAAGAACACCAATGAACTTGGTTTCTCTGATTATGAGGAAGGTGAGACCTCTGGAAAAAAATATGGAGCATCAAAGAAATAACTGGCATCAAAGGATAAAGGTAAGAAAAAGTTCAAACCTATTTGCTTTAATTGTCTCAAGGAAGGACATACTACTAATGTATGTAGAAGTAAGGCTTACAATAATTTTCCTTATTTTCTAAATGATAAGCCTAGATCCAATAGATTCAATGTTAATTGTTATGCATGCAACAAGTTTGGGCATAGAGCATTTGAATGCAGGTCTGTCATGCACAATGCTGGAAGGTATCCTCAAAGGAGTCAAGGAGTTTTTCCTGAACCCTCTAGGAACCAGAATCCAAATTGGTTTCATACCTATAGTCATCAGTCAAGTAGCGGTGGCTATCAAGCGACAACTGGATGGGGAGCAATCTGTGTGATTTGTCATAGTCATGGTCACACTGCTGCAGCATGCAGAAGGAAGAATGGAAACATGAATAATGGACCTTAGAGAGCACTTGGAATGGTTTGCTATCATTGCAACAAACCGGGTCATTTAGCAAAATTCTGTAGAACTAGAAAGAACATATCGGATGATATACTGATCACTCTGGAAGGAAATATTGATGTTAAAATTGTTCAAGAAGATATGAAGAAAAACTGGAAGAAGAAGCCAGAAGAAGTGATTCAAGGAGAACCGATTTCTGCACCTAGTGTGGAAGTCGCTAAACCGGCAAACTAAGCATCAGAAAAGCTTAGGGGGAGCAAACTGTGAAATATCACGAACCCCCAATTGACACCGGTAAAAGACCTTAACTGACATGTGATACCTGTCAGATTGGCAGAAGACCGGAAACGGTAAAAGGAAAATTAGGGTTTACACCCTAATAGTGGAGCATTTATTATGGTAGGTGGAGAATCTATTTAAAAGGAATTTTCAAATCATTTCTCACTTATCATTTTTCAAGCAAAGAAGTTTTTAAGTGTAGAGAAAAGAAAAGCAATTTACATTGTGATTCAAAGAATTTATCAAAATCTTGAAGAAGAATCTGAAGCAAACATTTGTTGGAGAAGTGTAGAACACAAAGCGGTATTTTAGCAACAAAGGGAGTGTGTAACGAAGTTCAAATTGCGAAGCCCTAAATTTCAATTTACGAAGGTATTTTTCAAAATTTTCTATTTATCATGGCCTCTGCATCACATGCTAGCTCTAGTGCACCTATTGATTCTATAGACTTCATTCAATGGAAGGCAAAATACAATGCCCTATCTCAAATACCCACTGGTGTTATAGTGGAAGAAGGCATTTCAGATTACATTGACTGCAAGATTGAAGACCTAGGATCTCTGATGATCCATTCCCAGTTGAGTTTGTTCTGCAGGAAGGATAAGAAGATTAAACCAGAATTCAGCATTCTGGAAAAGAAGAAACTTCACAACGCAGTCTATTTTGTTGAAGAATTTTCAAATGATCACATTCGCATTATTCTGAGCAGAGTACATGGTGATAAGATGTACTTAGAGAGGACGCATGATATCACACCAGAAGTGATTCATGCCATCATCGGTTTCTGCAATGTCGGTGAAGTGCCAGCCCTAAGGAAGATCAACAAAATGGAAATGACCAAGCTCACTGGTTTTGTGAGCAATTCACAGGGAATGACTGTCAATTCCATCAAGGATGATCTTGTCAAATATGCATGTATGGTGATAGGATGCTGAACGTTCCATGCCAGCAAAATCAACTCTGTCTCTGCTGCAACAGTAAATGCCGCCTATAGGATGATCAAGGAAGATGCACTGTTCGATCTGTGCACTTGTATGCAAAAACAACTTCTATTGAATCTCAAGTCGATCAAACAGGACAATGCATTGATATTTAAGTTCGAACAACTATTGGTTGGGTTATTCTTCTACTTCCAAGGCTACTTTCCAGGAGTAGGTGATATTCAGTGGTCTGCTGACCAACCGGTGACAAAACAAATCAAGGAAAGCCTACAAGCGGTTGGAACCGACTATCCGAAAGTGCTGAACAAATACTTTGATGAGTTCAAATGCAAAATGAACCAAAGGGTAAGAATATCCGGTGATATAGTCAAAAAATATGAAGAGGACATTTGCTTCACCATCAAAGTTGATGAGTGCATAATGGAGGCAGTTGAGCCTAGACAGGAAGAAGTGGAACCAATGGGATATGATGTAATGTATGATATGTTGGATGGGTATGCCTCTACCCTACTTGCCTCACCTCTTGATCCAAAGGCAAAGAGAATCGACACCTATCTAGAAAGGGTTACACTGCTTAAAGAACCCTCAGTAAAGAAGGGAAAGGGAGTACCTTCAGCATCAGCACCAGTTACTGTAGCCAGTCCCAAAGTGACCAAGAGGTCACCAGTAAAGAAGAAACTAGAAGCGGCACCCACCAAAGTCTTCGAGAGGAAGCTGAAGACAAAGAACAATACACCAGACTCAGAGGACACTGTCTCTGAAGAACAAACTAAAAAGACTAGGCAATCAAAGAAAAAGACAAAGAATGAACTGACAACATCTACACCGGTAAATATTGACATTTCTTCTTACAAATCTTTGACACATTGTCAAAGAACAATTAAGAATATTAGAAGAAAAATACTTGGTGATTTGAAAGAATATTTTGATGATTTTAATGATGATGAAAAGGAAGAAGTTGAATAGGAAGTCATCAATTATTTATGTATTAATGACTGATGGCCTTTAGAAATTAAGTCTGAGACACCTGATTCTTTATATAATTCTTTAGATAACAAATGGTGCATTGCCATAGAGAAAGAACAGGAAATAAGAGAAGAAGTATTTTCGCAATACTTCACTGATGTACCTAGATCAGAATTGTATGAAGTAGTGGAGAGATATAAGGGCCTCTTCTTCATGAGAAGAAGAAGACTCCTGTTTCTAGAAGGAAAAGTTTTGGAAGTGGTCAAAGATACCCACTCCCTTGCTCAATCAGCATTAAGATTGCATCAAGTAGCTAAAGCCAATGAAAAGGCTGAGCAAGAACCAGAAATCACTCAACCGGATGAAGTATACAACAGTGAAGGAGAACCGGTCACCACTCAATTGGACCCAATTGATGTTGATGCTTTGAATGGTGACAATGTTACTCCGGATGCACCAGCAATAACAAAAGGTCAAGAGAAATAGGAGGAAGACAAGAGAAAACAGGAAGAGGAGAAGAAAAAGGAAGAGGAGAAGAGAAAGGAAGAGGAGAAGAAGAAGAAGGATAAAGATGAAGAGAAACGGAAAGAAGAGGAGAAAAAGAAGGCAGAAGAGGACAAGAAAAGAGAAAAAGAGAAAGAGGAAGTGACACAGAGCACTCAGATGGAGACTCCAAAGACAACTGGTAGTCAAGACAACCCAACTGACATTACCAGTCCCATTGACCTCCAGTCTACAAATGAATCGGAGCTGCTGCAAAACATTAAGCTTGCTCAAGAGCGATTGGATGCTCTAAGGAGGAAGATGTTATCCAAACTGTGGTGGAAACACTCACCAATATGATACCCGGTATGAACCTCCCCAGTACCGATTCCTCACTTGCTCAATTAAAGCTTCTATGTACAGTTGTGGAAGACCAAGTCCAAAGCCTAGAAGAAGTTGCAGAAGCAAATGCCAAGAAAGAGCATGAAAAGGCTCTGAACATTACCTTGGTGAAGAAGTTGAATGAGCTTCGATCAGAACTTTAGAAGGCACAGAAGGATGTCAGAGATGCAATGGATGAGGGCAATCTACTACTCAGCAAGATATGCCAACCTCATTTATTCTGTGATGATGTGCTCACTCAGAAAGAGAAACTGTAATCTAATATGCAGTCATTCATTAGCACCTTCAAGATGTCATATGATTCCTTCTCCACATATGGACAAACCGCTCATTGGTTTCAACTCCAATCTACAAGAATTGAGGCAGAAATAAGCAACTGGACACGTAATTTACAAGAACTTCAACTGGTCCTACTACCAAGACTGTACATTCTCCAGAAATGCTACCTCAATATAGATGCCCTAACGGTCACTCAAGAGATGAGTACCATGGATGTCATGGAGGAGAAGATTTATCAGATGCAAACGGAGAATGAGGTTGCTACCTCATTACTTGAATCATGGTCTTTATCCATGAAAACATTGATGCAGGATTTTCAATCAGTTTTTGACAAGTTTTACTCTTTATTGTCATAAACTCTTATTTTGTTAATGTTAATAGAACAGGGGGTATTCAACTGTACTTTGTCATTGTTGGCAAAGGGGGAGTAGTATTTGTGTTTGTGTATTTAAAATTTTGATGAGGAGTAGTATTCTGTATTTCAATTTTGATGCATGCTATGTATACTTCCATGTCTATCTTTGTAAGGAAGTAGTATACATTGTATTATTAGTAAAAGGGATAGTGTATATGCTTAGGGGGAGTAATTTTGATTATGGCATGATTTTGTTGTAAAACACTTAGATGTCAAAAAATTTCCTAAGTGTTGCCATCAATGCCAAAGGGGGAGATTGTTGGCATTTTTCTAATGATTATGTTGTGATTGTCATTGATGGACACACACTTGCTATGAGATCACTTTGTGAATGTATGAATTATGCTTAATCGGTAATTATTCCAAACTGGTATTATGTTGTAGTCTTTAGACTATCAATATTATGCAAATAGTGTTTACCGATCTCAAGCGGTATAAAGACCCAAGCGGCATAAGGAGATCAAGTGGAGCAGAGCAAAGGAGCTAGAAGCGGCATTTATCATTTTCCCAGTCTTCAATTTTTTTGTCAACCGGTAATCTATTTTATAATTGAACCGGTATTACTCTAAGTTACCAACTGGTAACTGGAAAGTTGGACAAATTGGTAATACTCTGTGATGAGTCACCATCCACCGACACTTTGACGGTGATTTTGTGCCATTTTACCAAATCTGTCTAGATACAATGAACCTAGGAACTTGCAATGTAATCCTATTGGACTGACATGAAATCAGATTCCTTTTAAGGACATCATGTCTAGGGTTTTAAAAGTGTGAGAGTATATGCAAGTGTAGTTGTTAGGTTTGGTAGTTGTCGAAGTTCTTGTATGAGCGATCTTAACTGAGAAGATCAAAGTTTGTATACTGTAACAGAGTGAGGAGTTATTGAAGACTGAAGTAATGCTAAAATGCATTAGCCATGAGCTAAAATGGATCTAATCAAGCAGACTATGCCATTTGATAGATAATTCACTTGTTGATTACTCACATCTTTGACAAGTTAGAAACCCTTAACCGAGTAGGCCCAGAAAAACCCTCATAAATCCTCTAACAAGGTGGTTCACATCTATGGATCTGAAATCCTCTCACAAGGTAGTCTTTAATCAAACTTATCTCCTAACAGAGATTGAGATTCCTAACAGGATCTGTTCTGGTAAAGAACATTGTATGACCTTAACCGGTCTGGTTACTATTCTGCATACAGTTACTTGTGAGTTTCATCTCACCGTGGTTTTTCCCATTTGGGTTTCCACGTCAAAATATCTTGTGTTATGGTGATTGTGCTCCGTGGGTGAATGCCTTATTTGCTATTTGGTTTGCATGTGTGTTAACCGGTTTGTTTGTTAAACCGTTTTACTGGTTTATTGCTACATTGTTAAAGTGTTTAAGCATAGTATTTTTTGGTATACTAATTCACCCCCCCCACCCCCACCCCCCCCCCCCCCCCCCCTTAGTATTCATCAATATATAGATGCCCTAATCTAGATGCTACCCAATCAGTTTTTGCAGGATTTTCAATCAGTTTTTGAAAAGTTTTACTCTTTATTGTCATAAACTCTTATTTTGTTAATGCTATTAGAACAGGGGGTATTCAGCTGTACTTTGTCATTGTTGGCAAAGGGGGAGTAGTATTTGTGTTTGTGTATTTAAAATTTTGATGAGGAGTACTATTCTATATTTCAATTTTGATGCATGCTATGTATACTTTCATGTCTATCTGTGTAAGGAAGTAGTATACATTGTATTATTTGCAAAAGGGATAGTGTATATGCTTAGGGGGAGTAATTTTGATTATGGCATGATTTTGTTGTAAAACACTTAGATGTCAAAATTTTTCCTAAGTGTTGCCATCAATGCCAAAGGGGGAGATTGTTGGCATTTTTCTGATGATTGTGTCCCACATTTTCTCCTCTAAGTCCAAATATATACCTAGCCCAAGTTCATCCCTTCCATAAATTTTAGGTCCTTATATCCCTCCAACCCTTATTCAGGATCAACAAAGGAACACATTGTTTAGAACCTTCCCACCATCTACCTACACCACTCCACCCATAAACCCTCTCTATAATCCTTATCCACCCATAAATAACATTCCTCTTCCAAGTAAAACTCTCCAATCCCATCCAATGGTTAACCAAGATCCTAACTCCATAGAATCCCATAATGATCCCCTTATACCTTTCCATTTCTTCCAAGATGACCCCCATTCATATCAAGAGCAAAGCATCCTTCCAAATCCCATTTGTAATCCACTTCCTAAGCAAGATCATGATGCCTCTTCCACCTTTTCAAATGATCTCATTCAAAATGAAGAGCCAAACACCCTTTCTATTTATCCAAGGGTCCTCTTCCATGTCAAGATCAAAGTATCCCTTCATTGCCCTCTCATAATCCTACATGTCCCCCACACGATTCCATCTCCCAAGATGAGCATATTGTGCCTCCATATTCAAATAAAGATACCATCATTTCTCTTAGTCCTCCTCATGACCCTGGAATCTTTGTGCAAGTTGTTAATGAGCCTTTTATAGGTCAACTAAGTTCCTCTACTCCCATTAGGCCTGGTCTAGTTTATTACCTTGTCATTTCTTCCATTCCATCTTCATCTAAAAATGGACTCACATCTTTTTCCAAAAGCAACGAGTATCCCATTAGCCAAAGGATTAATCAAGGCAAGAAGTCAGGCCTTCATGAATAAGATACATCAAAATCCCACCATATTAAAGAAAATCTCGATGCTCATGGTCCCAACAAAAAATCTTACTTTCAAGACGTTGGTATCCCTACTAAATCCCACATTTTCTCCTCTAAGTCCAAATATATACCTAGCCCAAGTTCATCCCTTCCATCAATTTTAGGTCCTTATACCCCTACAACCCTTATTCAAGATCGACAAAGGAACACATTTTTTAGAACCTTCCCACCATCTACTTACACCACTCCACCCACAAACCCTATATATAATCCTTATCCACCCATAAATAACATTCCTCTTCCAAGTAATCTGGATGCTAAGCATAAAATCCACAAGTTTGAAAAATCCACATGCACTTAAGGATCAACATGTCTCATCTAATCGACATGTAAAAACAAAGAAAAACGTGATCCGAAAAGAAAAAGAGATATACAAAAGGCCACAAAGGCCCATTGAGAAAAAGAAAAAGAGATATACAAAAGGCCACAAAGGCCCATTGAGAAAAAGAAAGAAAATTCAAAAGCCATATAGGTTTCTAAGGCACTTGTAGAAACAATGTATTCCAAGGAACTACAAAAGAGAAAAAAAATCAAAAACCATATGGGTTCCTAAGGTGTTTTTAGAAGCAATATTTTCCAAGGAACGACAAAAGAAAGAAAATTAAAAAACCATGTGGATTCCCAAGCGACTCCTCAAAGCACAACATCCTAAGAAAAAATCAGATTTGGCATCCAAGATTGCTATCCTTGCTTCAACACCTCCGCAACCTTTTAAATCCATTTTGGGTCCTCATGTTAGAAAATCCATTTTCATTCTTCCATCAAAATCTCAAAATCCAAAATACACTTTTCCTCCATCACTCCACTACCCCTCAAGGTGTGTGCCAATGTTGATCCTACTCGCATTTCCATTCACTCATGCACCAATCTTTCGATATTCCATCCATTATCCAACACCTATTTTCCATCCTTCCATTCCTCTTATCCAATCCTTTGCATAAATCCTTAACCTAGTTTCATCCAATCATCCATTTCATCCCCCTTCACCATTATCCTATCAACGTCTAAGCATACCTTCATAGCCATGGTCTATTGCAACATATATTTTTAGGGGTACCATCCAGTGCACAACAAGATGCTTGAGTCCTCCATCCATCTCCTATAATGTATCTATTTTTTTCCAAAAGTTAAAAAACGTCAAAATGAGAAAAAAAAAAATGAAAAAAAAATGAGAAAAAGACAAAAAAAGAAAAAAGTAAAAAAATTAAAAAAAAGTAAAAAGAAATAATTTCATCCACTGATGAAAACCTGGCAAACAAGCGCCTTGGGCAAGTACCATGATGAAAACCTGGCAAACAGGCATCATGCGTAATCATTTTCTTGCATTGTTCACTGGGGGCAAGTTCCATCCATGCTATCTTATCTGCCACATCCATCTATTATCATTCATCCTCCATTATCCCTCATTTATTCTATATCCATACATGTATCCCTTTTCCACCTTTGATCTTGACAAGGTTAAGGATCTTTGTAGGCTTCATGTGTTATATCTATTGCATCTGATCCACACCCTTCAACTCCTATCCTTCATTACCACTCTTTGATGTTTCTTATTCTATCCAAACCCATCTCTCAATCTTGATCAAAACTAAGGACAAAAAATGCAAAAAAAAAACCTCTTGACATGTCCATTCATTTGGATCACATGACACTCATTACACCTATCCTTGCTTTATATTGCTATATCCAATCTATGTGCTTGGATTACCATGTTATCCTATTGTGAGATAGTCCTTGAATATCACATAAGCCTCTGCCATCAATAATATCCATTCTTATCTCATTCATTCTTCCGCTCAAAATCCCTTTTACCTTGCTAGACACTAGGGGCAAACATTTCAAAAAAATCATAAAATATCCTGAAAAAATGATAAAAATCATAAAATGTCTTGAAAAAATCTTAAAATCATAAAAAAGTCCTGAAAAAAATTCATAAAAATCATAAAATGTCTTGAAAAAATCCTAAAAATCTTAAAAAGTCCTAAAGAAACCCTAAAAAATAAATAAATTAAAAGATTCATAAAACCCTAAAAATCATAAAAATCTAAAACATGTAATAAACATTGCGATGACACAAACACTTTGGACAACCATGTACCCTTACACTTCAACGAACTCATGACATGACAAGATTACGATTGAGAAAACATAACATCTGATCGACTTATCAAAACCAAACACATTAACTGTGAACAAAATTCATTCAGCATGAAACATATTGTTTACTTGTTTTCTTATTTTCTTTTGATTGTTTTTGATTTTCTTTTTTTGGTGACATGTCTTTTAGCTTTTCTAGGATTTCTCTAATTACAGATTTTATCTCCAGGATGTCTTTGACTAGAAAGACGAGGATGGGACATGCTCACCTGTTTGTTGCTTGTGGATTGTCCTTAGTAATATGATGACTCATCTTAGGACATGATAATCTAAGATCATCGAGGATGTATGGGTCTCATGTGAATTGGGGCATTCCTTGATTGTCTGATGTGTTTTCCTACTCACAATTGGTATGGGTATGTGCACAAAGATGGTGGTCAGAAAAGTGGACACCACCCAAAAAAAACATGAAAAAACAAGCAGCGCATATACAGTTATAAAATTTGAAATCACCGTGTATGCGCTTAGGTCCTTGTTCCCGAGCCTAAAAACATAACGCGTACACACTGCTTTTAGGAAAGTGAGGGCGTACGTGCTAATAATCCCTAAAGGACCACATATGCGGTCCCTGTCAAAAAAAGTTTAAAAAAAAAACTGGGTCTTATTTTCCCATGACAACACTGTTTTTTTCCCCATTTCCTTTGCCAAACCGTGAACAGGGTGGCTCATTTCTCGATAGACATTCTCATCTCGGTTGCTTTTGCTCGGTGACTGATAAACTTGAATTTTACCGAGTAGCTCCTTGCTCGGTAAAATAGAGTAATATCAAACCTTTGCATGAAATCTTTTCTCCTTCTTGTTCAGTCTTTGAATACACATATATAGGATATCAAAACAATCAAAACATCATAATCTCATAATTGTCTAACTCGGTAATAGTTGCCCATTGAATAAATTATTACTCCCCTTCATTTTCACATTCTTTCTATGTCACTTACCGACATCTTTATACTCATCAAAACATACTCTTTAAGATATGGCAACATCATATTGAATCAAAAAATCAATTGCTTGACATCAATGACAAAATAATAATATTAAGACAGTAATCATCCTTTATTAATTAATCTCCAACAACCTTCTCAATATCATCAACCAACAAACTTACTGTAATGCCAACAATCTTCCCTACTTATTGTAATGCCAACAACCATGAACGGGGTGCCACATTTCTCCTCCAAACACTATGGATCAAGGTTAGTTTTTGTTAATTTTTGTCTTTCTTTCCCATTTGTTCAATTTGTTTTACGTTTTGAATTTAATTTCATTAATTTGATTAGGTTTTTTCATTTTTTGTTTCAAAAACTAGATTCTTCTAATCCGCAACAAGAACAACAAAATGCACCTCCTGAAAACCCACAAGATACACCCCCAATTCCTCCTTTTGACCGCACACCTGAAACACAGGAGCAATTAATTAATCAGTTAGGGCAAAATGCATCTAAAATCAATAAACTGATTGATAAATTGAAAACATCCAAACTTGAGCATCATAAATCCCTTGCCACTAGCCTAGAAACATTAGCTAGTGGTGCCATAGCTATTTCCACACAAATTACCAAATCGAGAAACTTTAGGGATAGGTATCATCAATTGTATGCTGATGGGTTATCATACGAGCGAGTCAAAAACAAAAATATTAGTAAACAATAAATATGTTCCCTTTTTGTTGATCCCAAATTTGGTCAGTCATTACCTCTTAATAAAAAGAGGTTTCCCATACATTGGTGTACCAATGTGCAGATGAAAAATCTTTTTTGGGAGAGGTGGTGGACGGTCTTTGATGATCCACCTTGTAATAATTATGAGGTGCCATTGTATTTTTTGAGAAAAGTATGCAGTGAATTTGTGCACAATGTGCGGCCAAACTATTTTGACATGAGAGAGTTACATGGTAGAGGTGGCGGCTCTGCCCAAGATAGACCTAGAGCCTGTAGGCGATTAGCCCCGGAGAGTCGTCGCCCCCTAGCACCCAAACCCAAGGTGCATCAGGATGTCCCAATAGAGATGGAAGATTCGATGGAGCTACAGACTCTTCATGCAGCCACAATATTGACAGGTGCCATCATCCAACATGGGACGTCATTAGCACACCCTATTGTACTGGATGATGAGCCATTAGTTACTCCAGGTGGCGATAACGAGCTCATTCAGCATATGTGTGTCAGTTGCTTGGGGATAGATGATGCGACCAGTGCAGATGGATCCACATCTCATCCATGCACAATTTGTGTGAGTAGATGTCAGGCCCACACGACTGAGCATTTCACGCTGACAGATGAGTTGATGGACATGGTGTTTACCCATTAGCAACAGACACAAGTGTGTTGATTTGAATTCATAGCATTTTATTTATCAGTCACCTTAAATTTATAATTACACAAATGAATTTTTACTTATAGATCAATTTAAATTGAGACAAATAATATGCATTTCAGGATGCAGCGGCAGTATCCCATACTCCTCCCCCAGTTACTACAGCTACAACTTCGATGGCTGAGGTATAAATCTTGTAACATGTTAAAATAGAATAGTACACTTTGAATTCAAAAAAATTACAAGATATACTAACTATCTTTAATGCTTGGTCCAATTTTTTGGTTTGTAGGTGTTGACAGGGGACCAAATGTCCCAAATTGATGACATCATACTCTCAGCGATCGATTTTGACCTACAAGGCTATACAATGTCATATTTTGTACAACCCTTTTTTATGTATTGTTTTGATGGAATATGAAAGTCATTTCATTTTAGATTTTTAAAATTAAGATTAATATATTATCTGTACAAATATCTCATGTTAATTTTGTTTTTTAGGGTACCCCCTATTGGCATATGTGTAGAGTATGATGACATGATGATATTGTATGTTGTCATTGATGTCAATATGTTGAAGAGTGAACCGGTATATTGAAATAAGCAACTTGTAAGATAACCAGTATATGTGATGCAAGAAGAACTAGTATATGTGAAAAAGTGAAGTGGTATATCTGTCCTAGTGAACCAGTATGTTGGAATGTGAATAGGTATATGGAATGTTTTGTATCAAGGCTTCATATGGTATGACTACTAGTTGGTAGTCTTAGCTTCAGGGTTTCTAGTTGAAGTTTTCTATGCCCGTGTGATTCAACCGATGACATTATGTGATGAATTAGCATTGTAATGAAGAACAGATTGTGTTGCCACGTTAGCCTTGTGCGCGTGAAGGATCTTGCATGAAGGAGATTGATCCTCTCTACCTTAGAAATGTGTGAGATCTTTGTAAACGATGGAGAACGAGTGATGGGTTATCAGCCTCCAAGAAGCAGTAAAGAATGAACAATGGAGAACATCTTGAGATCTATTCAAGACTGTTGTAATCAATGCAATATGTTCAATGGTTAGGATTGAACCGACTGAATTGCTTAACCTAAATGTTTAGGGTTTAGGGTTTATGCTACCGACCTATCTGTTTCCTATAAGGTTGATGTTGTTTTTCATGTTGAGGTTGTTGGCAAATGTTGTGTGTGTATCTAAGTGCAGAGATACATGATTCTTTCCAGACTAGATAAGAAAGTAGATACATCTAGAGTGTGATTACAGAAGGAAGCAACTAAAGTGGATCTGCATTGGCATTGAAGTGTTGTTACCAGATCATTGTAATACCTGTTGACCTCTAACCACTTCAACAGTTGGAAAATCCCTTAATAGGGTAGCTTGAACCGGCTTGCTGTAAATCCTTTAATAGGGTGGCTCAAAATCTTTGAGTTCTTGAAATCCTCTAACAAGGTAACCTTTAACAGGGTTTAACCCTTAACTGGGTATTTTAACCATCCCTTAACTGGGTGATCCCTAGCAGGACCGGTTCCTAACAGAACCTATTATAAAAGCCTCTAACCAGACTAGACTCTTAACAGAGTGGACTTCAAAAGTGTTCAAAGAACAGCTTGTGGGTATTCATCTGCACTGTGGTTTTTCCCAGTTGGGTTTCCATGTGAAAAAATATGTGTGTTATGTGTGATGCCTTTTCATGTGATGCTTTGCTATTTTCTGTCAAGTGGTAAAGCATGTTGAACCAGTAAGTCTTTACATTTTTGTTGATATTTCACTAGTGTATGTGTATGGGTGAAGTGGAAATAAGATGTTAGATTGTGTGGAAAGCTGAGTGTTACTAGTTTAGATCCTTCACCATCTCATTGTGTTTAACCGATAGTAATTTGGTTTAGACCGGTGTTAGTGATTGCCAGTCAAGTGCACTGTTTGCAGTCAAATTGGTTTAAGTAAAAGTGATTTTTGCCTGTACTGATTCACCCCCCCCTCTCAGTACCAGTTTGGTACTAACTGGTCATCATTTATTCATCAATTGGTATCAAAGAATCTTCCAGGTCCTTTGTGTTGTAAGCTTAACTGCTTGAGGTAAAGATCCTACTCTAATGATGAAGAGGGAAGATCCAAAAATTAACAGAGACAACTTTAAAATATGGAAGGACAGAATGAAGATATACATCAGAAGCATTGGTGCTCAATAATGGAGCTATGTTGAGAATGCTTATGTTATCCCCACTGGTACTGTCACCAATGATCAAAAAAGAGAGATTTAGGAGAATGGGCAAGTCATGGAAGCCCTAATTAGAAGCCTATCTGACATTGAGTTTATTGATGTTCAAGATAAAGAGAATCCCAAAGAAGTATGGGATGCCCTTGAGAATATCTATGGTGGTGATGAGCATGTGAAACAAGCTAAGGAAGAAAGCCTTAGGGGAAATTTTGAAGACATGCAGATGGTTCAAGGAGAGACCATTCAATAATATGGAATAAGAATCAAAACTATTGTTGGAGATATCAAGACTGGAGGTGCTAAAATGGAAGATTCCACCGTTGTTAGCAAAGTTTTGAGATCCTTATTACTGATCTATGTAAGGGTTGCTTCTATTCAGGAGTTGAGGTTTGTAGACAAGACAAAGGTATCTCTGGACTCCATCATTGCAAAGTTAATAGCTTATGAGCTAAATAATTATGATGGCAGTATTCAGAAGACTGGATTAGCCTTCAAAGCATCTGTTGCACCATCTAGAAAATGCAAAGAAGCTAGTACCAGTGGTGAACCAAGACAAAGTAGAGAAATGGATGATGAGGAGATCCTGATGGAATTCGAAGCTCTTCTTGCCAAGAGACTTCCCAAGGGAACTGGTAAATACAGAGGTAACCTTCCTTTGAAATGCTTTTGTTGTAACTAGATAGGACACATTGCTATAAACTGCCCTAATGGTGACAACAAAGACAAACCCGAGAGGTTCAAGAAGTTCAAAGGAGGAAACTGGAGAAACTGTTTTGTAGCAGTTGATGAAGGTGTCACTGATGAGAAATTAGAAGATGAAGAAAATGAAGATATTGTGTTTATAGCGGTCAAGGAAGATGTGTCAGACAAGAAGGCTCTTGTCTCCCGCTTTGATAATTCCAATAAGTGGATTATTGATAGTGGTTGTTCTCACCATATGACTGGTGACCAGAGTAAGTTTCTATCTCTAGAAGAGTATGATGGTGGTGTGGTTCATTTTGGTAATGATGCACCATGTATGGTAAAAGGCAGAGGGTCCATCTCTCTGAATGGAAGAAGCAGTGCTGGCAATGTGTATTGGGTAGAAGGTCTCAGACACAACCTTTTGACTATTGCTCAACTGAATGATAATGGACTCACTCTAGAATTCAAAAATGGAGTGTGCAAAATTAAAGGAAAGAATGGTGAACTAATGGCTACCGATATGCAAACCAAAGGTAACCTATTTCAGCTAAATGCTAATGTCAGTACATGTCTAATGGCTAAGTTTGAGGATAGCTAGATATGCCATAGGAGACTTTGCCATGTAGACTTTGACAATATTGTGAAGGCCAATAAGATCAAGGCAGTTAAAAATTGCCTATGTTGAGAAAACTAGAAAATCCTTTGTGCAGAGAGTGTCAACTAGGGAAAATGTCTTCCTCAACCTTCAAAGGTAAATCTTTCATTGCAGACAATTTACTTGATCTTGTGCATATTGATTTGTGTGGTCCTATGAAAACTAGGAGTGTGTAGGGAGATAGGTATTTTATGATTCTTATTGATGATTGCTCAAGGATGATGTGGGTCACATTCTTGAAGGACAAATCTAAAGCTCTTGGAAAGTTCAAAGCCTTCAGAGCACTAGTTGAAAGAGAAAGCAGTAAGAGGATTAAGTGCTTAAGAACTGATCAAGGAGGAGAATTCACTTTTGGTGAATTCAAAAAATACTGTGAAGAGAATGGCATCAAGAGGCAACTATCTCCCCCCAGACTCCACAATAGAATAGCCTAGCAGAGAGGAACAACCAGACTATGGTTGAAGTAGCTAGAACTATGTTGATCCAAGGGAAGGTTGCTAACACCTTTTGGAGAGAAGCGGTGAGCACTGCAGTCTACACAATGAACCAAGTACTCATCAAAAAGGGTAAGTATAAAACACCTTATGAGTATTGGACCGGTAAGACACCAGTGGTAAGCTATTTCAGAGTGTTTGGTAGTAAATGTTATATCAAGAGGAGTGAACATCAGAGCAAGTTTGATGCTAAATGATATGAGGGAATATTCCTAGGGTATTCCACAAAGAGCAAAGCTCTCAAATGTTTCAACAATAGGACTCAAAGAATTGTTGAAAGTATCAATGTTGGAGTTGATGAAACCTCTTAGAAATCTGAGGAAATCGACAGTGAGCAAGCAGGAGATGAATTGGTAGTAACCTTCTGGGAACCAGTTGTAAAACAACCAAGCACTAGTAACAGTGCTCCTACACCGGTAGATGTCGATGCTGATGAAGATAAGGATGAAGAAGTAAAGAAAGAGGAAACAACTAAGATCATTCCTAGGTATGTAAAGTTGAATCATGATCCAAAATAGATCATAGGAGAAAAGGATGCAGGAATTCTTACAAGAAGAAAAGTCAAAGAAAACTCTTGCATGATCTCTAAATTCGAGCCTAAAACATTCAGAGAGGCACATAAAGATGAAGACTGGATCAAGGCAATGGAAGAGGAACTTGACTAGATAGAAAATAATGGTACATGGTCTTTGGTACCTAGACTAGAGGATAAAAATGTCATTGGCACCAAATGGGTTTTCAGAAATAAGTTGAATGAAGATGGCTTAGTGGTTAGAAACAAAGCCAGATTGGTGTGTAAAGGATATACTCAAGAAGAAGGAGAATACTATAGAGAAACCTTTGCTCCAAGAGCCAAATTGGAAGGAGTTCATATGCTTCTTGCATATCCAGCATTCAAGGGATTCAAAGTATATCAAATGGATGTAAAGTCTACATTCCTGAATAGAATACTAGAAGAGGGGGTGTATATAGAGCAACTAGATGGGTTTGCCCTATCAGAAGACAATGACATGGTGTGTAAGCTACATAAGGCCTTGTATGGACTAAAGCAGACACCTAGAGCATGGTATGAATGCTTGCACTCTCATCTTGTGAAGATTGGATTTGAGAGAACAAGTGAGGATAGTAATATCTACCTGAAGTCAAAAGGAGATCAGATGCTAATCTGTGAGGTATTTGTTGATGACATAATTTTTGGAGATGACAAGATGAGTCATGACTTTGTAGATGAGATGAAAAAAGAATTTGAGATGTCACTTATAGGGGAGATTAAGTTCTTCATTGGACTGTAGATTTAACAAATGAAGGATGGAATCTTTATCACTCAGTCCAAATATGTCAAAGAGGTGTTGAAGACTTTTGGCATGGAAGACAAAAAATCGGTTGGTACACCGATGGTGACCGGTTGTAAACTATCAAAGGAGGATGACTCAGTGCTGGTAAATGAGAAAGAATAGCGATCAATGATTGGTAAATTGCACTATGTAGTACATAGTAGACTGGACATTGCACATGCAGTGGGCATTACTCCATGGTTCCAGAAAAGCCCAAGAGAATCCCACTTGGTAGCAGTCAAGCAGATTCTGATATATCTGAAGGTAACTATTGACTATGGATTATGGTATCCATACAGTAATGATTTCAACCTGAAAGTGTTTACAGATGTTGACTGGGTTTGTAATATGGACAATTGGAAGAGAACAACCAATGGTGCATTCTTTCTTGGTGGTAGACTAGTCTCATGGATGAGTAAGAAGCAAAGTTGTATCTCTCAGTCTACAGCAGAAGCAGAGTATGTTGCACAATTTATGAACTGCACGCAGACAATCTGGATGAAGCATGTATTAAATGGCTTCAAAGTTCTTGTATCTAAACCGTTAAGTATATTTTGTGACAACACAAGTGTGATTAACATTTCCAAGAATCCAGTTTTACATTCTAGAGCCAAGCACTTTGAGCTTAAGTATCATTTCTTAAGGGAAAAGGTTAAGAACAAAGAAGTTGTACTGGAACATGTTTCCAGTAAGGAGCAGTTAGTAGATATATTCATCAAGCCTCTACTGAAGGCTACCTTTACCTATTTGAGAGGTGAATTAGGGGTGCTACCCCTTCAAGAGGTGAACTAAAGGTGTGTGCTTCACATCAGTCAGGACTTACATTGATATATATTTTTTAGGATTGGTGTGATGAAGGATGCTACTCCTTAGGGGGAGCAACACAGTAGAACATAAATGTATCTGCCTTCACTTTGGCATTGTTGTCAAAGGGGGAGAAGATATGAAGCGGAAAAGATATCTACAGCAATGGGGGAGAAGATGTGAAGCGGAGAGATATCTTTGTATATTGCCATCAATGTCAAAGTAAGAGACTGTTGGCATATGTGCAGAGTATGATGACATGATGATATTGCATGTTGTCATTGATGTCAATATGCTGAAGAGTGAACCGGTATATGTGACGCAAGAAGAACCAATATGATGTTGTGAACCAGTATATGTGAAAAAGTGAAGCGGTATGTCTGTCCTAGTGAACTGGTATGTTGGAATGTGAACTGGTACATGGAATATTTTGTATCAAGGCTTCATATGGTATGAATATCGATTGGTATTCTTAGCTTCAAGGTTTCTAGTTGAAGTTTTCTATGCCTATGTGATTCAACCGATCACATTGTGTTATGAGTTAGCATTGTAATGAAGAACAGATTGTGTTGCCATGTCACCCTTGTGCGCGTGAAGGATCTTGCATGAAGGTGATTGATCCTAACTACCTCAGGAATGTGTGAAGTCTCTGTAAATGGTGGAGAACACGTGATGGGTCATCAGCCTCCAAGAAGCGGTGAAGAATGAACGATGGAGAACGTCTTGAGATCTGTTCAAGACTGTTGTAATCAATGCAATACGTTCAATGGTTAGGATATAATCGACTGAATTTCTTAACCTAAATGTTTAGGGCTTAGGGTTTATGCTACCGACCTATCTATTTCCTATAAGGTCGATGTTGTTTTTCATGTTGAGGTTGTTGGCAAATGTTGTGTGTGTATCTAAGTGTAGAGATACGTGATTCTTGCCAGACCAGATAAGAAAGTAGATACCTGCAGAGTGTGATTGCAGAAGGAAGGAACTAAACAGATCTACATTGGCATTGAAGTGTTGTTAACAGATCATTGTAATACCTCTTGACCTCTAACCACTTCAACAGTTGGAAAATCCCTTAACAGGGTAGCTTTAACCAGCTTGCTATAAATCCTTTAATAGAGTGACTCAAAATCTTTGAGTTCTTGAAATCCCCTAACAAGGTAACCTTTAACAGGGTTTAACCCTTAACCGGGTATTTTAACCATCCCTTAACCGAGTGATCCATAGTAGGATCGGTTCCTAATAGAACATATTGTAAAAGTCTCTAGCCAGACTAGGCTCCTAATAGAACGGACTTCAAAAGGGTTCAAAGAATAGCTTGTGAGTATTCATCCCCACCGTGGTTTTTCCTAGTTGGGTTTCCACATGAAAAAATATGTGTGTTATGTGTGATGCTTTTTCACGTGATGCTTTGCTATTTTCTATCAAGTGGTAAAGCATGTTGAACCAGTAAGTCTTTACATTTCTGTTGATATTTCACTAGTGTGTGTATGGGTGAAGTGGAAATAAGATGTTAGATTGTGTGGAAAGCTGAGTGTTACCGGTTTAGATCCTTCATTGTCTCACTATGTTTAACTGGTAGTAATCTGGTTTAGACCACTGTTAGTGATTGCCAGTCAAGTGCACTGTTTGCAGTCAAACCGGTTTAAGTAAAAGTGATTTTTGCATGTACTGATTCACTCCCCCCCCTCTCAGTACCGGTTTGGTAGTAATTGTTCATCATTTATTCATTACCCTCTCCGCGTCTAGGCCTCATCTTAAGAAAAAGAATTCCTCGAAGACGCCAAAACGTGGGAAGAAGGTAATTGAACACATTTTTAGTTGTACAATTGTTTGAAAACATTGAAATCAACTATTAGTTCAAGTTTGTAGATTGATTAGTGTTAATTGTCTATTTTACATGTACAATGACCATTGAGCTATGTGGATTTGTTGAATGCACCTGATTCACTCGTGGATCAAGAGAGGGCAGAGGTATGTATCTCTACTTTATTTTCTTGATTTCATGATTATATGCACGTGTACATGTGAACTTGTGATATATTATAATCTTATAATTTTTTCATATAGGAAATATCCATAGTTGTTTCATCAATGGCGAGCCCTCCTCCTTACACTAGAGAAGCATCTCAGGGTTTGGTACACTTTTGTTTGATATATTACATTAATTGTTTTTAACCTACAATACTTATCATTATATTAATTGTATTTAATCTTTGATCTTTTTTGTATAGGTAATTGCGATAGTTTCTCCATCGATGGTGAGCCATCCTCAGTCCATTGGAGAAGCATCTCAGGCATGGGTACGTCATAGTTCTCTATATTATAGCTTTTAAGTGTTTTTGATATATTTATGTTAGTACATTGTATTAATTGTACTAATAATCTACAATAGACCCCTTCGCGGTACGACCATAATGTGGATCCTTTTAAGTATGTCTTCAAGAAAACTCCAAAGAGTGACAAGGAGAGGAGAGCGAAGACATTAGCTCCTAGATCAGCTAATGAGGTAATCTATATTTCAATTGCAAAGGAATCATAGTTAAATACAGAGTTATGTTGTTAATTGTGAACTATTTTCTACAAAAGAATTCTAACTTGGATTTTGAATTCTGGTTTTGCAGCCATCTACAGAGCTGCATACTACATCGAAGAGGCTTGATTTTGTTGATCCACGACAAGTTTAGGATCATATAGTGTTATTTTTGGTCATAGAATGACCAATACATGTAGATATATTCTACATTTTTATTGTATATCGATTTGGACATGGCATATGCCACATTTTTGTAATACTTGTATTCACTTGGCAAACATGCCTTTTTTTATATATATAAATGTTGGTATTCAATCCAATAAATGTTTACTTAGTTCATTATTTTGTATTCGTTATATTTTGTGGTTGTCCTTTTATAAATTTAATTGATCATTTGCCTATGTAATCAACAATATGAATATAAACAATAAAAATATATGATATAAAACATTGCAATTGTGGAATATGATTTGATAAAATTTCTAAAATGTTGAATTAACCCTACAAAAATCCTTGTATTTAGTTCATTATTTTGTATTCATTGTATTTGGCGGCTTCCCTTTTATAAATTTAAATGAATATTTGCATATGTAATCAATAATATGAATATAAACAACAATATGTGTTTGGTGCAACAGCACCCTCATGCTCGCAATGGTCAAATTTTGGTTGTCGTGTGCACAAACCGACATCACGAGCGTGTTTGGGTTGGCATTTTTATGCTAGACATTCTCCTATCGTGCATCCCAAAGTGCCGAAACATTGAGAGTCATACCCTTCCGGTGTGATCTCTCAAGTGCCCTAAGTCCAAAAAATTGTCAAAATTTAATGGACTGTTTCTTCCAATCCAGGACACATATGATCGATCTATTTAAACCTGTGGGGTTGCATGAGGATCCTCTATAATGGCCTATCTATCTTTTTGATGGCTTGGAGCCATTTTCAATTGGTAGCATTTTTTCGCTTGCTGCAAAAATCGTCACTTGCATGCAATGCAAAGTTGCAGGATTGGCTAGAATTGATTTGGTTCATCGTGTGCACAAACCGATGTCATGAGCATGTCCAAGTGGGAATTTTTAAGCTAGGCATGCTCCTTTCATGCATCCCAAAGCATCGGAACGTTCAGAGTCATACCCTACCCGTGCGATCTCTCAAGTGCCCTGAGTCCAAAAAATTGTCAAAATTTGATGGACTATTTCTTCCAATCCAGGACACATATGATTGATATGTTTGAACTTGTGAGGCCACATGAGGCTCCTCTACAATGGCCTATCTTGGTTTTTGACGACTCGAAGCCATTTTCAATTGGTAGCATTTTTTCGCCTACTACAAAAACTGTCAGTTGCATGCAATGCAAAGTTGCAGGATTGGCTAGAGTTGATTGAGTTCATTGTGTGCACAAACCGACATCATGAGTGCATCTGAGTGGGTAGTTTTATGCTAGGCATGCTCCTATCGTGCATCCCAAAGCACCAGAACATCGAGAGTCATACCCTACCGGTGCAATCTCTCAAGTGCCATGAGTCCAAAAAATAATCAAAATTTGACGAATTGTTTCTTCCAATCCAGGACACATATGATCAATCTGTTTGAACCTGTGGGGTCATGTGAGGCTCTTCTACAATGGCCTATCTTGGTTTTTGATGAATTGGGGCCATTTTCAATTGGTAGCATTTTTTCACTTGCTGCAAAAACTGTCAGTTGCATGCAATGCAAAGTTGTAGGATTGGTTAGAATTGATTCGGTTCGTCGTGTGCACAAACCGATGTTACGAGCGTGTCTAAGTGGGAATTTCTATGTAGGCATGCTCTTGTCATGCATCCCAAAGCCTTGGAACGTCGAGAGTCATACCCTATCGGTGCGATCTCTCAAGTGCCTTGAGGCCAAAAAATTGTCAAAATTTGAATGACTATTTCTTCCAATCTAGGACACATATGATCGATCCGTTTGAACCTGTGGGGTCATGTGAGGCTCCTTTACAATG